>NW_017385995.1:305773-311527 GCF_000237925.1 Schistosoma mansoni
CTTTAAATGAACCAACATGATATCTTATGAAAATTAAAGATACCAGATTAACTCTTAATAATCCATTTGTTATATTTTGTACTGCATTAGTTGTGTAAACCAACAATGCTAAATAGGAGCATTAGCTTCAACAACATTTAATAAATGCTTCAGCAGCTCAATTGATAAAATATAGAATTTAGTTTCTCAGAAATAGAAATCATTAGAATTTTCATTTTATACAGATTTGATCATTTCTGCTTATGTTACCTAATGGAATATTTTGTCAACAACTGAGTGACAGAAACAGAAGAATGAGTAAAACTTGTTCCATTATACCATTATTACAACTTGAAAGCTTGAAAGCTTCGAATTAATTACAAAGATTATGTTGTAAGCCGTTTTACGTTTTCAACATAGTCGATACAAAAGTGGTTTCGAAATTCATACGAAAGTTCATTAGAATATGGATCAGATGATAATTCAATTAGAGCGCTAAATTTTATTTTATATGAAAAATAAGTCCTCATCTTCATTCAATAGTTGCTTAGTGAACAAAAGCAGTAGTTATTATTTTATTCAGCTTAATTGATTAAAAATAAAAAGTAGCCTTAGTAGCATTTGTCAACAAAACTCAAATCTATATAAAATACATGATTTAGTAATAAACATGAAAACAAATCAATCTTTAATCTCATGTACTGCAAAAACATAGGACTATGTTAATTATCAGTATAGGGTTGTAGAGATTGTTAAGTTTTTGATTGAGATCATGAATCGATTGGTGTTAGACAACCCTTGAAAACCTGGAAGCACTGGATAGTCGTTCCGTCCTAGTATGGGACTCCTCAGCAGTGTGCATCTACGATCTTACCCGCAGGATTCAAACTCAGGAAATTCGGTCCCTCGCGCGAACACCTAACCTCTAGACCACTGAGCCGACTTCCATAGATCCATGAATGGCTGAGCAATCATTCATCCAGGTGGATACCTGTCTTCACTCGACACAGATTGGAATTCACTGGTCACGGTTTCTTACTAGAACTCCAGAAAATCATCTTAGAACCAGTCACTAGTGAAAATATGATGATTATTATCAGTTTGGAGTTGTGGAGATTGTTAAGTTTTTGATTGAGATCCTAAATCGATTGATGTTAGACCACCATTGAAAATCTTTTGTACATGTCAAGTAATTTTGTCTTAGCGGTAAAAAAATAATCGGTTGGTTTATTTTCGAGAAATCCTGGAACTCAATCAATTACATGTTCCGTTTATAGCTATTACTTAACTGATCACCAAAATATATGTGATCGATCAAGAAAGTTAATCATTCGATTAAGTGCCTGACTGTTTACGTTCTTCTATAAATAAGATTAATTATTTTCCTCATGAAGTGTTGATCAGTAAGAGAATTGGAGTGTAAACGTGAAAGTTAATGCATTTGAAAGTTATTTTCCATGCTTTTTTGAAAATTCATGCTGGTTACATAATTCTGAAAAGTTCCAGAACAACAAATTTGGAAAAACAACGTTATAGAACTCTTATCTATAGTTCAGAAATCAACTCAACTTATAACCAATTATCATTCACATGTGTTCACTTATTTATTAATGTAACCACATGATGGCGGCTACTTGAATATCTGGGCTACCTGTTCCGGACATCAACGCATCTCAACAAGTTACCTGTATTTTGTTTGTTTTAACACATCATTATGTCTATTAGTCGCACAACCTATTTCGGCACGTTTATGAAAAGTTTACGATCTTTCGTCGTATAACTTAAAAAAATACATTCAGAGACATTATGGTGGATGTCAATTTGTATTGAAAACAATGATCATTGTTCACATGTCGATTCCTGAACTGCTAACATCTAACTGATGGTAACTCAATATTTATCGTCAGGATAAATGAAGAAATAAAGAAAGGAATCTTGTTGAAATACTTTGTGCTGAGAATTTTATATTGTACCCAAAAATATCATATTGAATAAAGCCATTAATAATGATACTAATAATAATAATAATCTTGGATTGAAATCCTAATTATTTGTTCTAGAAATTATGTTTTACAAATGCTATCAAGATTGTTTCTTCTTATTAAAGATTTTCAACATGATTAGACTATACTAATATATAGTTTGATTAACGGATAATCAACTTCAATTATGTAAGTATTGTTATACTCCATATATAATCTAGTATTTAGATGAATTAGATTACATGGACTCAATTACAATCTAAAACAGTATGATAAAGTCATGATATTCTCCGCGAATAACCGTTTTTCATTCTATTTTCTTTTTGATATTGATAAGAGGAAACTTTGTATAATAAATTACTGAGTTTAATGATGTTTTGACCTCAAATAGTTTAACATCTTTTTGAATGAAACTATAATACTATACAAATTTATTCCAACAATTTTCTCTACACTATACTTTAAACAAAGTGACATGTATTAGAGGGGGGGGTTTGTGGAGAATTTGGTATTTTCACAGTTGAAATCATGAGTCAATTGAAGCTAGACC
Organism: Schistosoma mansoni; assembly: GCF_000237925.1. Taxonomy (NCBI): domain Eukaryota; kingdom Metazoa; phylum Platyhelminthes; class Trematoda; order Strigeidida; family Schistosomatidae; genus Schistosoma; species Schistosoma mansoni. The sequence continues at coordinate 308,285 of NW_017385995.1, forward strand.
ACCATCGAAAACCTGGAAGCACTGCTTCAAGGCCGTTTCGTCCTATTATGGGACTCCTCAGTAGTGCGCATCCACGAACCCGCACTCGCGAGATTCGAACCCAGGACCTACCAGTCTCGAGCCGAAGCTCTTAACCGATAGACCACTGAGCCGGCATCCAACGGTGTTAATGTCTAACTTCAACCAATCTACGATTTTGAGCGACCGTTCACCAATTGTCTTCAGTGAGTTGTTATCTCACAACAGACATGGTTTGAACTCCACTGGTCACTGCTTCTCACTAGAACTATTGGATGTACTTCTCGAAGTCAGTCACTAGTGAGCATATGATTATAATAATTAACTATGAAAATTATAATTTTTTATCAGATGAAAAGATGAAACGAGCCATCGCCAAGTTTAAAAGGTATTATGGTGTCTCGTGAAAATGTAGTTTTTCTCTTTAAAATGAGAGTTATGTAGCCACCTTAAATGTATCTAAGTTTGAACTTCACCAAAATATTTTGATCCTTGGTTCGGATCTTGCGAGGTGGGATCGTGGATGCGCACTACTGAGGAGTCTCATAATAGGCCGTCCAGTGCTTCCAGGTTTTCGATGGTGGTTTAGCTTCAATTAACATGTATTAGTTTAAATCTTAATAAATTCAAAGTCTTTTGTACAAAAAAAACTTATGCTGATTGAAATCTATTATTTTAGGGCTGAAAGTTTTGGTATTGAGAACAGTAAGATACCAGCAAGAAGTTTAAAGGGATTATAGACCAGATGTCTGATGGAACAAGTTCATGTGTCTTGAGAATCAATAATTATACATACTGAATACCTCTGTGGCTCACATTTGTACTTATTACAACAGTAATTGACTAATGAATTAAACTATAAAATTACTGAAATCTTCACAAAACCCCTTCTGATTATAATCATATGCTCACTAGTGATTGACATCAACAGATATTTCCTGGGGTTCTAGTGAGAAGCAGTGACCAGTGGAGTTCAACGAGGTCTGTTGTGAGATATCAACTCCCTGAAGACAATGGTGAACGGTTGCTCAACTTCGTGGATCAGTTGAAGTTAGACATGAACACCATTGGATGCCGGCTCAGTGGTTCTTGAGGTTAAGTGCTTGCGCGCAAGACAGATAGGTCCTGGGTTCGAGTCTCGCGAGGTAGGGTCGTGAATGTGTACTGCTGAGGAGTCCCACAATAGGAAGAAACGGCCGTCCAGTGCTTCCAGGTTTTCCATGATGATCTAGCTTCAATTGACTCATGATTTCAACTATAAAAGTAATTGACAAATCATCGTCATCAAACACTTTCCTTAAACATTCGTTACATCAAAGACAGACAAATATTCTACTGGTTGTAATGTAATTTAGTTCAATTATCTTTTAATAAATTTACGTTTTTCTACCAAATTTTAGCTTTTTCTTCAGAAAAATGTAGATGACTCATCGGAATGTGAAACAGTCACTTCTAGTTATATACTCGAATGTTTCAGAATAACACATTGTCCCCTAATTTTTAAGTAAATTTTTGTATTGTTAAGTATATGTTTTCCATTAGAAGATCATGATAACTTTTTCGAACTCATATACTACATAACCTACAGATTGTATAAAAGAATTGACGAATTATGCTATTTCATTTGGCTTAATAATTCGTTTTATGTAGTGAATTGAGTTTTATATATTCATGAATTTACATTTTCATTAAAAAAAACTTTATGTATTTTCATAGTTAAAATCATGAGTCAACTGAAGCCAGACCACCATAGAAAACCTGAAAACACTGGATCGCCGTTTCGTCCTATTGTGGAACTCTTCAGTATTGCGCATCCACGATCCTGCTTCGCGAGATTCAAACCCAAACTGAATTTATTATTATTACTTTTTGGAAACCTCAAAATGGGACCAGCTAATGAGTTATCTCACTGGTTCTTTACGTATCTGTTTATCTAACTTCAAGTTATTCTTAATAATGGACTCTGATTATGTGAAGGGGAAGTTAATTTAAATTATATTTTTAATAAACAATTTAACCGATGTAACATTAATGAGGTCATATTACAAACTGACTATTAAATTTATTTATTAAGTAATGTGACCCCCAAAAGTGTTTATATTATACTGACAATTCAGCACTCATAATGTAAACAAATTCTAAACTCACTTATAAACACGTATCAAATTATATCGAAAGATGATTTAATGTTGGATAGGTCTAAATAATGGGGTCATTGGCACAATATACTATTCTCGAATTACTATATAATGCGATGTATGAATATGTGAATTTTTATAATTGAAATTGAAAATCTTCCAGTAAAATGAAAGTGACGCCAATTATCTTCGCTGTATTTTGTGTCGTAGGTGCTATGACATTGATCACGTAAGGAATTTCTTTTTAAAGCCTATTTTGATAAATACAGTGTTGAATGTTATTGTTAAGCATAAGCCGAAATTTCAATCTTTCTTCATTTTATTAATTTATTGGCTTATTTAATAATTATATCGCAACATCATCTGTCATGAGTTAAAGATGTGTAATCGCTCACCAAGTTCTAACTATAAGTTATATACAAATTAATTGTTGTACGCTAATATACATGGCGGCCTGTTTAAGCATCTGGGCTACCTGTTCCTGTCATCTAGATATTTCAACAAGTTATCTAATTTCATTTGTTTTAATGCATCACTATGCCTATTAATCGCACAACCTATTTCAGGTGCGTTTCTGAAAAGTGTAAGACCTTTCGCTGTAAAGGTTACAGAAGGCTTAATCAGAGATATCGTGGTTGCTGGCAATATGCAGCGAGAAGAATGTACATTATCCAGATGTCGATTGACTGGGTTGCTAAGTTCTAACTGGCGATCACTCAATATTTATCGTCAGGAAGGACGAAGAAGTAAGAAACGGAAACTTGTTGAAGCACTTTGTGCTGAGAATTCTATATTGTACCAAAAATATAATATTGAATAAAGCTAATAATAATTAAAAAAAAATAAATCAACAGAGATCATCATATAAGTAGAACGTTTGTTTCGATAACCACACTATTGGACTCTGAAAGGCTTCAATACAGCTTCACATATAGTTATGTTTTCTTATTTTTGAGGGATTTTAAATGTATATTAGGCAACTGACATTTTCTTATCTAAATATACTCATGTCTTGTCTCGTCTCCTAGAGTAAGCAGAATGATATTCCCCAAATATTTTACTTCTAAAATTTATTGATTTTTAATTG
>NW_017385995.1:311727-319304 GCF_000237925.1 Schistosoma mansoni
TGGACTCAGTTATCATTGTTTAACACCACTTCTCATGAACGTTTCAGCAGCCTTTACATAATGGTTTATGTTTAGATTAGTGTTCCATTTGATTTGGTAAATATTCTGTAACAACCTCTTCTAATCCAACGTTATATTCACACAAGCAATACCAAGTGAATTGAACTAATTGTTTATTATCCACTTACTTTCTTTTCAATCAACCATACTCTGATAATGAATACTATGAACAAAAGATTTTAAGTTAGACATAGTTATGAGTAAACATTTTAAAAGAAAATAAATAGATTTGAATGAATTGTACTGAATATAAACAGCAAAACAGAATAATAGAATAGACAATTGATGGTTACATCAATGGGAAGGTTTAAACAAACAATACCAAGTGAATTTAAACTTAACCTCATTGCACAAGCAAGTGGCTAACAGAACTTAGGAGCTAAGTGGATAACGCAATGGCGTTTGGAGAGAACGGTACTGGGTTCGAGTCCCATTGTGAACATCAACTCTGAGATGCAGGTACATCCAGACGACGAATCCCGAATAGGATGAAACACGCGTCCTGAATTCCACTGCTAGCCACTATCAATCTTTGCTTATAATTGATGGTTACTGTTTACTAAGTCAAGTAACATAAATTATGTAAGCGTTGCTTTTATTAAAAAAGTTGCTGAAAGTTCATATAAGGATTGTATATTCTTTCTGATTCTCAACATAATAAAGAATATTTTAGAATTCAGCTTTGTTATAATAAGATATTTTACTGAAATCTCTATCAGTATATCAAAGAAGTCAGATATAAATTGTGCTATCAGTGATAATTAAATCAATATTAAGGTTGAATTTGATTGTTCTAAATAAAGTGTGCCTCGATTAAGGAGTTATTAGTATATACATTTTTTCGTTCTCAACTAGTGAGTAGAAAAATTATATTTCTATCGTTTTGTGACTTAATATAAGCTACTTCTTCAGAGTAAGTAAACAACCAACATGTCGGTCATTATTGTCTTTTACTACATTATTAACACTAAAATGAAAACTATCAACTCACTTTATGAATGTTGAATAAGTCAATAAAACAAAAACCACGAACACTAACATAATAAACTTCATCTTAGCTAGAGAAAGAATAAGATTGTAGTATGGCTTAAATATCATTGAAATGTTGCATTATATAGTGGCTATAAAATCATTTTGTCCTTTTTTTACCATTCACACCATCAATTCATCCCCCTTTTTTTAAAAAAACTTTATTTACAAGTACTTGTCCACAAATAATCATAAGTTTAGTACATTTATCTGTAGTTATGGAATAATTGTGTAATTCTAAATTATTATCATTTGAAGATTATGACCTTATCATGACATCCGAACTATTTGATTGTTTACATTTCATCATTATATCGGTTTTTGTTTAAACTAATGTGTTAATTTCATTAATGAGTGTGTTTAAACCAATGTAGGCTTTTATGTGCTAAAGGATATAAAAAAGAATATCAACATATATTTATGCAATTTCGAATATTATGGGAAAATATGGGAAAAAATATTCTTAACTTATCAAATATAGAGATTTATATTCATAGTGATATTATAAGTGGGATAGAAATTCATCAACCGTCACTTCAAACTTATGAACGTCATCAATTCCAGGGTTAACTTGTCACTGTCACTAGATATCACACAATTATAACGTTAATACATTCATTATATCGAGTATTTCAAAATATGAATTAATTGATGATGAGTTGAAACACCGATGGCAGTATATTTAATCAACTAATGATACAAAAACAAAATGAGTATTCTGATTTCTCGTATTCACTATCACCAAATGCCTTCAATGTTTTATGTTTAGATTTTCAAGAATTCAATAGATCACTACTGGTTCCTTTGGTCCTATATCTCAAATTCACATTGATTTAACAGTTGACCCTTATGAAATATCTAAAACGAGACGAAGAGAGAGTATATTTCACGCAGAGTAGACATTAACATGATATGTGAGCAGAAAACTGAGTTCAGTGAAGGCTTAGATTCTGAATAGATTTTATGGTCCAACGAACCAGTTAAAACTGCCTTTTACTCATCAATCTACATAGTCAAAATGTTTGCTTTGTTTACTGCACAATGGAAACTTCAGTAGGAGTAATCAATTAAATGTATATATTGTCTCCTAAAGTATGAAAATTGTACTCTCATAAGATCGAAGTACCAACAGACATGAATTCAAAAATATTGGTTGTTCGGATCTTCCCATTAATGTTTGTGACTTTAATTTAACAGTCTGTTTAGTCATATGTGGACGTGTGGGGATTGTCTCAATATTGCTAATAGGTCATAATCATTTTAGGGAGAGATGGATGATGGGGATCTGTGGAATCCAGTACGCACGTTTCGTCCTATTTGGGACGCATCAGCTGAATGTACATACATCTCGGATTCCTTAATGCGGAGAGACGCGCATCCTGGATTCTATCACCAGTTATAATCCATTTTTGTGTTTAAAATATCATCAGACATTTATTGAAGTTATTGTTAACACAGTTAATGTAATGTCACACATTCCTTACCTTATTATCACATAGCTAACGAATTTATCGTATCATAGTAGTTGGGTACCGAGTTATTGTAAAACATGAAAGCGGATAATTTCTTTTTTTTTTAATTTCAGCGATTGAACCTTAACTACGTTCAACGTTTCGTACAGCTATGTTGTCCAGGTTTTTCCATAGGAATCATATTTTAGCAAATGTTAAAAATCCATTTAGAAAATCAAGAGAGAAATATTGTATTTCTATTTCGATTTGATTAGCAACCAGATCTTAGTCATTTCCAAAAACTAAAACATGTGAACATAACAACTGTTTCAGTATAAACGTGTATTTATTCATTCAAATTAAGATTATTTATTAAGATTATTATTAAGATTTATTTATAACAGGAAAGTAAACATTTAGTGCTTAAGCGTGATAAGCTCATAACTAAAAGGCTCTTTGACTTCAGAAACTATATGTTCTAGAGTGGACATCAACTCTGAGATGCAGGTACGTCCAGCTGACGAGTCCCAAATAGGAAGAAACGCGCGTCTGGATTCCACTGCTAGCCACCATTTTGTATATTTTTAAAGACGTTTTCTGAATACCTTGAAGAAAACGTATGAAGATATCATCAAATTTCATGTACTCTAGTTTATTTCAGTTTAATTGCCCAACAGTACTGTTATATTATTAGAAGAGTCTGGTTTATCCTCTTGCTTGTATTGAGGACTGAATTTTGACCGATCTTGGTTGGGATATATGTATTTTGTGAGGATTACCGTGAAATGACAAATATGTCACAAGTTATTTAGAACAGATGGACTATGAATAGGAGTGGAATCCAGGATGGATATTTCGTCCTATTTGGGACTTGTTAGCTGGACGTACTGTCGTTCAAGTGTAATATTCATATCAAGACTACAACTCATTGCCTTACATTTAAAACTCTCAACACGCTATCAACTGAATTATTGGGTCCAGATAACCACTAACTTCTTCGGCATGTGTAATGTTTATATCACTAGTAGTAGGGATTTGAATCGTCCCCATGTCAACATTAGTGGCTGTAAATATGTCAACAACGCCTGACCAAAACTCAGTCCAGGAAGAAAGTATTGTGATTATACTTGTGTTGTTTTTTCGAGAAGCTGGAAATCAATAAGTGAATCGAAAAAAAAAAACGAATTTTCATAAATGATCATGCTGTCGTTACTACATATCTCTAGATAACAGAGCACAACTGATGGCGTACAGCAGATCGTAAGCAAGTAGAGAAAGAATTCTGATAATTACCCTTAAATCAGGAAGATTACAGAACGGTTACAAATCAGTTCACTCGTTTGAAATTTGAAATGAAATTAACTAAACGACTTATTTTAATATACTTGAAACTGATCATGTCAAATCTATACGAAATAATGATAATATGGATAATGTTAAATAAGTCAATTTTCATTATTTCAGTTTACTTGAATATAAATTGATTCTTATTAATTGTAGAATGGCGCTACAAAGTACTAAAAATTGTTGTTTACATTGACCCTGAAGAGCGTCTCACACTAAATCATGAAAAGTCAGAGATTTTGTTTTCTAACCTTTTGGGATATTATGAACATATCATAATATTTAACAATAACAATCTATCCACTGCTCAATTTATGTGAAATTATAAAATCAAACCATGGTAATAACCATAGTAAACGTTAATAAATGTACAGTTCAAGTCAGTTGATGAACTTAAGTCTATGAATTCTTATCAGTTAATAAATTCGAAAATGATATGTTAATCAAATATGAAGTTAATTACTTTGACTCAACTAATTGACAGAACGTATTGTAGATTATATTGATGAATGATCGAAACTAAATTATTATCATAAATTTTCAACTACTTAATAATTTTCATTTTATGAATGAAATGACGTTTATTTATTTTAAATAATTAACTGAAATCAAATAACTTAAGTCTGAATCTTCAATACGAACGTCAAGACAGTCCTACTGTATGAAGCTGAATCATGGTGAACCACTAAGACCATCGTCAAGAACGTACAAGCATTTATAAACACTTATTTACGCAAAATATTCAACATTCACTCACCGGATACTATCAGCAACAGCGTTTTATGGGAGATGACGAACCAGCTTCCAGCTGGAGAGGAAATTAGGAAAAGACGTTGGAAGTGGATAGAACATACATTGAGGAAATCACGAAAGTGCATCATGAGGCAAGCCCTAACTTGGAATCCGGAAGGGAAGCGGAAAAGAGGAAGGCCAAAGAATCATTACTCCGGAAAATAGAATCAGGTATGGAAAATATGAATAACAACTGAAAGGGACTGGAAAGGATTGCCCAGCTCAGGGTTGGATAGAGAATGCTGGTGTGTGGCCTATGCTCCTCCATGAGGGGTAACGGGCGTAAGTAGTAGTAGTAGTAGTAAGATAGTTAATGAAATTTTTTCTACAAACAATCACCAAGATTCATGCGAGTAGTTTCTCAAAGAAATTGAGCGCCAAGTAATTAGAATAAGTAAGTATTAGTTATATTCCAAATCAGTAGCTGAAAGTTTTTAAAATATCATCTAGGTTTAGTGGAGAAACTATATTTCAGCTATGCAATTATATCTTGCTTCATTTTGTAATATATCTAAACTTGTAAGCTGGTGGTTGAAGGTAGTCAATAGGAAACTCTGGATATAGGTTTTGAGCTTTTTGGCACTTGTCAGCAAGATGTATCTGTTATTTTGAGGGAACAGATTCTCCCTGGCCTATGAGATTCCGTGTCTCTGATTGTGAAGCTGGATGAATTACAATGTCGAGTAACGAAGACTAGCGGTCTGATCGCAGTATGATTAACAGAATTCGATCCACGCTAAGACTGACATGACACACATGACATAGGTCAGTACACACTGAATAATGAGTTGTAAATATATCTAAACATAAATGCAATGAGTCTTTTCACAAAAAGTATCCATCACTAACTGGATTTCTCTTCTTGGAGATATTAACTTACTCTAAAGCAGAGGTTATTTTCAGTTACCAAGTTAATGGTGGCAGATATCATTAGTGCAACATAAAGACATTAATAATTTGATACGACTTTGTTGTCTACTACACTTGAATCAATAGTCCCTCAAATAAATGATCTGATATGTCTAGGCTATTGGCCTACAGAAATTTCTTGTCCCCAAACCACAACTACAGGACAATAATGAAACAGTTGATCTAACTTCTGTATAACAGATCCAAAAATTCATAAAGTTAGATTCGTGAATTACAGGACCACAACGTCTAATAAATAAGAAATTACACTATATGCCAAGTTGGCGCATTTAGGATACAAGTCAGAATAATAAGCTTGTGATTAATTTTCAGTAGTTTGAGAATGGAAAAAGATATGGCAGTAGTTTTTAAATCAAAGACATATGACTGAAAAAATCAAATAAACTAATTATCAGAAGGAGGTCTTGTGGAGATTTTAATAATTTTATATAGTTGAGATCATGAGTCAATTGAAGCTAGACCACCATGAAAAACCTGGAAGCACTGGACAGCTGTTTCATCACATTTTAGGACTCCTCAACAGTGCGCATCCACGATCCCGCCTCGCGAGATTCGAACTCAGGACCTACCAGCCTCGCGCCAGAGCACTTAAGCGATAGACCACTGAGCCGGCATCCTACGAGGAGGGATCGTAGATGCGCACTACTGAGGAGTCTCACCCAGGACCTACCAGTCTTGTGCGCGAGCACTTAACCGATAAACCACTGAGCCGGGATCCAACGGTGTTAATGTCTAACTTCAACCAATCCACGAAATTGAACAACCATTCGTGTAATTGTTTGACATGCATCAGTTATTATTAGAAATTTACATTATTTCCTTCCCTTTGAGTGTTCATTAATGTTCATTCTAACTAAGAGAACAGAGGAACACCAGAAATATAGTTATTCTATGTCTCAACAAGTCAAATATCATGACTTTTATAATGTCATGTAAATAACACACTCAACTTCCTACAAAAATCAACATCATTATTACATATTACGTCACTTCTTCATGAATACACATTTGTTTTCGTGTTCAAGATGCTTATGCCCATAACGATACAATGATTCCAATGACCTTCAAAGTGATCTCATTTTACACTAGTCCACAAAGTAGAAGCAAACTGATGTCTAACTGAAACTACCTTCAGTTCAGATTACTAATCTTTAGATATTAACCAACTCATGCTAATACTGTTTTTTAATACATCTATACTAATGAATGAATAGTGTTCCCTTATTCATCATCAACTCAGTCACTATAAATTTCAAATAGTTATCTTCAGTATGAAACATGAAAACAAAGTCTAAAACACTGTGTGGATCATAGTCACTTTCTAATATGTGAGTGAAGTATTTATATTTTATTATATCTGACTATTATTGATATACCATTAATACAAATGCTTTAACTGTGATAAATCTAATCTTAGTCATCAATAAGTCCCTATCACTGATCTGTCATAAAAGAATAGTAGTCCAAAGATAACCATCTGAAATATAGACTGAAATTTACAAAACACGTCTTTTCTTTCACGATTCATAAATTAAAGTTGTCAATTCTGTACAAGACAAAAAGAGTGGTATTCTGTATCTAACAGGTACTCGACAAAACTATTTTAACAATGAAATGCAATAATCTTTGTGAAGTTCTAAGTATTTCTAATATTTTCACGTCAAACCATACTGCACTACAGAATCAGTATTAAGTTTACATGAATAGAATTCTCCGATTTCAATTCTTATTAACTGTTCTGTATACACTGAAACGGTAGCAAAATTAGAGAGTTCAATATAATGTTTTTGTATTTCATATCAATAGCCATGACAATAAAATTTATTATGAATTCTACAGAAAGCGCTATATAAACAAATGCAAATATTACACAGTTCAGTAAGGAACTAAAAAGGATGCAAACACCGAACGTGGAAATAAAATCGAAAATATTCATAATAAATGAGCTAAATGTAAAACCAAACAGTTGAC
>NW_017385995.1:319732-385110 GCF_000237925.1 Schistosoma mansoni
GATTCATTTCCAATTGTATCACATTTGTGTTCTCATAAAGCAAAATGAAATTGATCGTTTTGTTGGTCTGGGTATACTGTATCTTAATCTCTGCAGCACACACAAAGTGAGTTGAACATTATTAGTTCGTTCCGCTTCACTAGTTCTTCTGTATTGAGTCCTACCTATTCATAGTGATGGCTTCCAGTCTCCCTAAAGATATATTTATTAATTTCCGTGTCCACTTAAACACATCGTGTTGTTAATTCACTTGTCAATCATTGAAATATGCCTCCTCCTATATGGTTCCTGCTGTAAGCCTTCACCTAAAAATCGAGACGTGCATAATTTAGACAATCAGCTTTACAAACTAAATCATAGTGGAACGACCATTTAACCATCAAGTCATTCCGATCGGTCGCATGAGGTGTCTAATTATTTTCGATGTCATTTGGTAGTGTTTCTTGTTTTATTGCTTTGTTATATGTAAGTAGTTTACATATTATCCATCTAACTTGTGGTGTGACAAATCGTTGAAGTAGCGATGACAAATTCATGTTATGTAAACGGTTCACGTGACAGAATTTAGATCCTCCACCCACACCATCGGATGAGTTCAGCTTGATGCCAGTGAAGTGTCCCTTCCCATACCACTAGCTTTCATCTCCAACCTTACCTATAACTAAATTAGTCTTCTATTCAGTGAGATATTTCAGTATATACATGTAGATTCAATCTCACACAACATTACGAGCTGGTTACGACTATTTGATACTTAAGAAGACAGCTGAACATCATTTAGCATTTAGCATGGAGGTGATGAATTTAATCAAAATACTTCTGTGATGTGTGCTACGGTATTTCTTAGTAAAAATGGTCGGTTTGTGATGAAATTTCATTTAAACGTATTTGTTGCCAATTGTATTTCACATGTATTGTATTGGTAACTGAATGTTGACAGGTGAAGTAATTTCCTCAAAAAGCTTACTTTCCATACTTTGTTTCCAGTGAGACAGCGGTAACTCATGGGGAGGAGGTGAATGAACATGAATCGGAACGTGGGATGGTAATCTCTTTGATTTTCATGTGTATAATTCACTGTCTTATTAGAAACCAGTTATCCGTACACTAGGACAATCAATGATAAACGGAATGAGTAAAATTTTGCAAACGATTGATACTTACTCGAGAAAGGATGATTTAGATAAGAAACTTCTTGAAGTTGCCAAAATCAGTAAGTTGTAATATTTTGCTAATTGCCTTTTTATAGTTGGTCGACGTCTGGAGAAACGACATGAATACTTGGCAAGGAAATTGGAATTTTTACTCATGTTTTCAACTTGTTAACTATGTTAGGTTATTTATTTAAGTACTTCAAGCGTCATCTTACTCATATTTTTATTATGTACATTAGTAATTCACATATTTAATTTCCATGTCAATGTATTATGAATCCTTAGTTTTGTTTAGTCAACAAATATTATATGGATGTTTACGAAACACGTTGTTTTATGTTTATTGTCTTCGTTCTAGGGTGTTTCTTTTTACGACACTTTTCAGTATCTTTCTAAATGTTATAAAATCCGAACTTATTGTTAAAGCGAAAATGATATTATCATCCGTTATTAATCGTTATATATCGAAATGGTAACGACTACTTTATATCTTGATCCGAGTCTTGTACAGTCTTATTGTTTATAACGTTTTTGATAGTCAGCTATGCAAGCATAATGGTCCCAATTTTCGGATAGTTCTAAACAGGTATGCTACTTTGTAAAATAGTACTTTATTTATTGTTAAATGAGTGCTTTTGGTAAAGAGATCAATGAATTGGTTTACGCTTGAACCATATTTTGTTCAAAATACGTGATTGCCCATGTCAATAAACTGATATGCCATCAGTCGTAACTGCTTCTAAAATAACTTTAGTTTTACAGAAGTAAACAATCATAAACATTAAATTCACTTAGTATTGTGTGTTTGGATCTTCCCATTGATGATTAGGACTACAACTGGTCAGTCTCTAGTTGGCATATGTGCATACTAAACGTATTGCCTCGATATAGCCTTAGTTCACAAGCATGGTAAGCAAAGATGGATAGTGTCTAGCAGTGGAATCCAGGACGCGCGTTTCGTCCCATTTGGGATTCGTCAGCTAGATGTACCTGCATCAGAGTTGATGCAAGCCATTATCTATCTTCGCTTAGTCATAAGCATTATCTATAAGTCAGAATTTTATTGACCTTCACGCAAATGTTCTTTAGAATACTCAATGGAAGCATAGCGTACGTTCTTGTTTAATGATTTTCTTCAACATCAAATGATATTACACTACCGTTTAGAACATTTTTACTTAAACGTATTTCAGTTTGTTATAACTAATTAACGTAGAAATGAATATGTGAAAATAAAGGTGGTACAACACGGAAAGTTCATTTTTATTACCAGTTAAAAATGACTCCCGAATAATGAAAATCAAGTTTTATATAAAGTGAAACGATGCGTACAGTTAGATTGCGTGGTGTAATTTAACTATAGAGATAATTGGTAAGGGATTAGAGATGAGGACTCATCATCATGCTGAGTATTGAAAAGAAAGCTCAATAAATCTACTCATATAAAGTTTTCCCCTTGTTCCTATTCCAAATGACGGTCATAGATATTCCATATCCTCAGTAAGTAGAAACCATCCTTGGTATGGCGATCGTATACGTTTGTAGACTACGGAGATACAAATAACCTTACGATAAATTTAATGACGGTTGGTGATGAGGATCCAAATGTGGAGACACCAGTTACGATTGTTTTATGGGCTATACCAGGTGATTTACGAATTCAGACGTTTTTCATGGTTCACCCGTCTCAAATATTAGGCTGATTTGGTTTTCAAATTAGTGAACTAAGTCAACTGAGCTGTTTGACGTGATTTCAAAAAGTAACAGAACACAAAAACATTGTTACACTGTCATTATTCAATGTATGGAACATAAATGACACTTCAAAGAGAGAACTAGTTTAACAGCCATAAATGATGCAATGGTAATATAAAGAATATTAGTGAAATGGGTTTATTTCAAGATAGTACACCAACAAATGAATAAACTTCACAAATAGAGTTTTGATCTAGTATTCAGGAGAAGGTAACAAGTTAAGACTAACGGTTGTATCATCTTACTAAATAATCCAGCTTATCGAATTATGAGATATTCCAGCGTATAAGCTCAGTATCAGGTGAGAAGTGCAGAAGAGAGTCCTAGTTTTCATACTGCAATGTGATATTTCAACTGTGTTGTAGCACTGTCTTCACTCTTCAGACTGATGATTACATCAGATAACGATATGACAGTTAAGACCATATGACATTCACAGATTTATTATTTGGTCTTCTAACCCACTGACACAAATTCTATTGTCTAACGTATTTCTCTGACATCATAAACCACTTAATTTTTTCCTTATGATTAGAGATTACAAGATGTTAGCCTATATCTGAAATTGTATTGTTTATTTTCTGAAATACATCCTGAACATAAAAACTTAAATGTTTGTATTTGTTCCGAGGATCCTTAGTTCCACCTTATTTTGGAATTGTACATGTCTATACTGTTGACAAATTCTCTACTGGCATGAATCTCATTAGTTCTCTATGTAATAGACTATGACAAAGACTATTTCTAAATGTGATTAACATATTTTACAATTGTAGTTGTGAAATCCTCCTAGGACTGCTATAGATTATCTCTAAATTTTTCATTAGAAAAACAATCTCTATTGTTAATGCAAATAAATGATAAATTAAATTTCTGAACCAATTCGAATAGCTGATTCTGCTCCTAAACGATGACTTTACCTAGGCTAGGTTTGTAATTTTAATTAAAGATTCAAGTACTGGTACTTTGTAATTACATAATTTGCATACTTCAAGCTTACTTCTACTAAAATTGGTAACGGTTGGTCAATACACAAAAATACACTGTGTTGGTACATTTTGGTCACAAATGGAGGTAGTTATCATTGCCTAACTTCAAAACAGATTTACCGAATTTCTATTGTTAACCTGTCATCAATGAAGCTAATCATGTTTAAGGGAAAACGGTAACTCATCGATAATATTGAATGAAATTCGCCTGAAATAAATGACTGAATTTGGAAATGTAAACTATCGAATTCGGGCTAATTATTTAAACCACCTGGTGTTTGTCAATAAACCTACAATCTATGGTTTCAATCATCTGTGTATGTGATATGTGCGTATTACTGGAGTCTCTCTGAAAGGATTTTTTAAGAATCAAGATTCTGAATTTCAGGATATCGGTGTTTTTTGAAATGACATACTGATTATCGACGAATTCCATAACAAATAAGCGTCATCTGTAGGCACTCTCATTGGATTTCAGGAAGATATCTCTCTTGTGACTGCACATACAACCAGAATGCCCGGAATATCCGTTACTTGTTGATTTAGTGTGTATTCCTCACAAATGACTTAATTTAAGTGTTCAATATTAGGTGACAAAGTTAACTTATCTGAAAATGAATCTTAACTGATAACATCGAACAATTAATATGCTAAATTACCGGTCATTTCTACTTTGACGATTCCAGACAGTAATCTTCATCCAGTGATTCACTGATATTATGTTTGATCAGAAAATCAATATCACAAATTTAAATCTCATATGAATTTACAAGCTATATACCAGTGAGATACCCTTTTATATGAATGAGAAATCTTTGAGTATATTTGTATTTTTAGTGGTCGCTTAAAAAACTACTTTTTAAACAAATAACTTACTTATAACTTTTTATTACTTAACTAAGAGAGAAATGAGTCTGAACCTTTTTCTAATGAAAATAAGTAAGGAAATAAATGATCTTAAAACATCCAAGTTACAGACATTAACATTCCTATACTGAGATGCAGTTAACTTATTTTTATATCTTGGTTTCAATCTGTTGTATCCCGTGGAGAATTATGAATGGTAACTTTGAGAACTATTTATGGGCCTATGTGATATGTATATTTCCTGTTGTATAATTGTTAATTAACTAAACTATTCATATTCGTGTTCCTCTTATTATAAGCTTTATTTTGACCTATAGACTATTATTATACAATTTCCCATTCTTGAGTTATCCCCAGTCTATTGATTACTCTTCCCCCTATTCACAGCCACATTTGGCCAAATATTGTACATATGTTATTTTCTATTTTATGGTACGATGTGATCTGTTTGATTGGTATATAAACCCAGTATGTTTGTGAATAATGATTCATATTGCCGAGGCTGTTACTGGTGTTCTGGACTTTACTGGCTGGGTTAGGCAGATAGCAGGGCCGATACGCACTCTAGACTGCTCGTACGGTTTTCGTGTGTCACTGTCCCAATCGATAATTCGCGGCTCTCTGATTGGCGTTCTTATAGCGTTCATATATTAACAAGGCACGCACGCACTCACACGTTATAACATAATAACCTTAAATTCATTCAATATCAAACATATTGTTCTACAGTTTAACTATTTAGTTGAAAAGTGACAATACACACTTGATTTCTAGAATTCGGACAAAGTTGTGAATTGAACAATATTAAAAGTTGACATCACGAGATGTATACAGGTGGATATTTTGGTACAAACCTGGAGATAGTGAAAAACTATTTCATCTTAGGATAGTTGTAAAGCTAAATTCAGTTGGTGCTGTAAATTATTATCCATCTGAATAATCGACAAAAAATGTCATTCCGATAAAATTAATAATGTTCATATAATCATAAAATTAGGGAAAAGATATTCATTAAGGCAATTATGCTTTGGTAGCTTACAATAAACTATAAAAGATTAAAGTCTAAGTATGATAATCTCTTCAAAGTCGATGTTTATGTCCCAGAAAATCATGACAGTTGCAAGTAATGGATTTTAGCTACTAAGTCTTAAATATTTCATGATAACTACGAGAGTACAATTAACTTCGATGGAGATAGCTTGAATAATTGGTTAAAGCCATGTTTGATAAATTAATCAATTATCAGTAAAGTACTTTGGTTCAGTAGATTCAAGACATGAACACGTGAATAGATACACTACGATGAAAGTTTGAAATTCCCCTTAAAATATAAACCACAATCATTACAGATCTTTAGTAACTGAAATAAATCTGAAATTAGAATACTGTTTTTAAACATTGATGGTCATTGACTGGAAAGAAGTCACAATACTAATCTTCTTCATCTTTGATCGTCAAGTATCATTAAATATCGTAGATGCACACTGCTGAGGAGTCCCATAATAGGACAAAACGGCCGTCCAGTGCTTCCAGGTTTTCCCTGGTGGTCTAGCTTCAATTGACTCATGCTTTCAACTATGAAAATACTGAAATCTTCACAAAACCCCTTCTGATAATTAAATATTAGTCAAGATATTTCTTTTTAAAAGTAATCTAATTGTCTAAACAGTGATCCTAGTAAATATAACCATCCTTTATGTGTTTACAAACAATTTTCCATAATTTTAAACTCATTTTATTTTCGGTCAATTTTCTTTTTACTCTCAAAAGTTGATATCATAACTTACAACTCTTTATAGATTTAAATAAAGACAGAACAAATATTGATACAGAATAATATGAATTCATTATATTTCGTGGTTTCTCATCAGCTGATTACAACATTTCCGCTCACGTGTCTCTTAAATTATATGAACTCTCCAAATTCTATTCAATTATTATGTAACTCATTCTATTTGTTTTTAATTCCATGAATCTTTCATTACCTTTAAAATTATCACACATTTTATCTTATCTGTCTTTGAACTCCACTCAACAATTACAACACACCCTTTATGCTTCTTTCATTCTAATATTTAATAACCTCTGACCTTTTCTTGCACATAGTTATCATTGATAACCTTTTGTCATTCCAATCCTCTACATTCAGTTATGTCAATTGTTCCATACTATTTATTACCCCAATGCTAAAACTCTAATACATATTTGGTTGTAAGCAGCTGATGAGAAACCACAAAATATAATGAATTCATATTATTCTGCATCAATATTTGTTCTGTCTTTATTTAAATTCATAAAGGGAATTAATTGCATGAAATCTTTATAGATTATACTATATCTCATATTTTTAATAATCACAATTTACTCATTCAATCTCGCGCCAGAGCACTTAACCGATAGACCACTGAGCCGGCATCCGTAGGTCCTGGGTTCGAATCTCGCGAGGCGAGGTCATGGATGCGCGCTGCTGAGGAGTCCCATAATAGGACAAAACGGCCGTCCAGTGCTTCCAGGTTTTCCCTGGTGGTCTAGCTTCAATTGACTCACGCTTTTAACTATGAAAATACTAAATCTCCTTAAAACCCCTTCTGAATAGATTAGTCTTAATTTTCATATAAAAATGTGTTTATCAGTAAATAAGAGACCACAACTACTGTTGGTAGTATATTTCTTAATTATACAACATTCTTTAACTAAACCATTCCTAATAGTTGAGATTATGAGTCAATTGAAAGCTAGACCACCATAGAAAACTTGGAAGCATTGAATGACCGTTTCATTTTGTTGTGTGACTCCTCACAAGTATATATCCACGATCCCACCCAGCGAGATTCGAACTCAGGACCTATCGATCTCGCACGTGAACGCTTGACCTCTAGACCATTATTTCTCTTTAATAAACTTCCAAAATTTTTTTTTTTGAAAAATAAATGAATTCAATATTTCAAAATGAAAAATTAATATTGAAACATTAAACTGTATACAAATAACACTAACAAAAGATTCATCAATAGTTCCTATATTTCTTTTTAACTGTTGATTTCTTCATTACGGACAATCTACTTCAGTTTATAATAAAGATATATATATATATATATATATTGATTATTGTTTGTTTGTTTTTCTTAATGTATCCCAAAATGATAGAACATCTTCAACAAGTTCTTTATTCTAAATTAGATGATTTTAAACAATTTTCTAGGCGTTTATTCAAACGTTTAAGTACTAAAATTTTACAGAATAAATAATGATTAATAAAATTTTAATTAATTGAACTTACAAACAACTAAAACGTCTGCTATTTTCTCACCTAGATCGTCTTCCCTGAAATAAGTTTGCACTTTATTACGACATGCGGCTATGTGTTTTAAAGTTAACATTTTGAGTTTATCAGCAGTATCTAGTACCATTCTTTTCTATAATGACTTTTAAGAAAATAAATCGATTAACTTACCAGTAGCATTTCATCACCAACTTCAGGTGTTGCTCTGATAGTAATATAAGTAAAAAAAAACGTGTTTGAGTTAATTTATGTAAACTTCAAATTTTTTGATCAAATGAACAGAATCAAGATTAGATGTTTAAGAAAAATGATTACTTTCTTCTTGAATGTGAGACAGATATCATAAATGGCATTCATTGAGAGTTTTTTTCTAAGTTCAAAAGGGTTAGAATGCTCAGTCAGTGGTCTTGAGGTAAAATAATATTCATGGAACCTAATGACTTGGTTTATGTTAATTATTAATAAGTTTAAGAACAGGAAGAATATGGCTGTATATTACTTCTGATGCTTTAATCATTCTCTATCTTAGATCATTCTATAATGATAACAATAATTTTAGCTTACAATTTAGATCTGCTTATAAATATTTCCTGTTATCTAAATATGTTTTAAATAGAGGTTACAACTGAGCTTTTTGGTCCCTAATACGAGTTTAATATTTAGAAAAGCGTTTGTAATCTCACTTAAATAAATCATTACTCAGTCATTGGGATGATTCGCTTGGATTTTACAATCCAAAAATGATGTCAACAGAAAACAGATAATAGTAATAATAAAAAACCAATAATCAATTCCACGATTAACATCAGTGAAAAAAACTAAAGTTTTAGTGGTTTATCTCTGTTGTCAATAATAATAATAATAATTATCATTTTCATGAGACGGTATTGAACATGGAACCAAGTTGATTAGAATCACAAACTTAGTCAGAGACTTGACCACATATAAGACCTGACTATTGTTACTAACATAGTTATATATTAAAATCTTCATTACATACATTATCCATAAAATAATATGATAAAGAACTTTCCTACTCTAAAGAGATATTTGAACTTTGCAACTCAACAGTATAGTCAACAATATTTTGAAATCATATTCTGAACTTTCAGTTTGAACGAATAGTCTATAACATTTGTAAGTGATTTCATTATATGTGAAAAAATTATATTTGAAATAGTCTCAGCGATTGAAATATAAATAATTCTAACGTTTCGTCCAGCTAACTTGTCTGAACTTCTTCAGGGAAATAATCAAAATCATCAAAGAAATATATAATGTTTTTTAACAATCATATCAAAATCTCTACTACTTTTTTAATCCAATCGTATTTGGAGGTCGAATTTTTGTAAACAGGATAATATGAGTCAGTTGAATGAGAATCAAGTGGAAAGTTCAACGATGTAAAGTAAAAGGAAACTGGATGAATTGTGTGTATGTATGTATGTATGTATGTGTAAGATGAGTTATTAATAAATGATAATCAGTGTTGATATGTTTCTATGTGAAGTAAAAAGTTTAGACAAGTTAGCTGGACGAAACGTTGGAATTATTTAAATTTCAATCGCTGAGACTATTTCAAATATAATTTTTTCACATATAATGAAATCTCTATATTAGGCGCCCAATTATTGTCAAACTATTCGTTCTAACCTTGACGAATATTCGTATAAATTTGTAAGTGATTCTTTAATCATGACCTACATATATATCTATTCAAACAACTTTTTTTATTTCTACTCACATAGTATTAATACCATTATTTTATTTAAACTTCCCAATCTGATCAGTTATTTGCATGTACGTGAGTGATTTCTCTAAGATTTGATGAAACTATAGTACATCTTAATGTTTAAAAATAAAGAATTAATGAAAGAAGTTTCTAATGTGTTGATAAAGTAATTGATTAATCGCAGTTTTCATACACTTCTGTTATTATAAACTGAAACAAACTTTCAAAGCTCTGCTAGAAATCATGTCAGGAACGAGGCAGCTATCACTGTTGATGTTGGCTGAAATCTAGGTAATAAGGTAAACTATATACATGTGAGAATGTGAACATGAAGTTCAAACTCGGCAGTTAGAAAGTGCCTTGTCCTTTGTCAGATTTGAAAATCCTGAACTTGATCTCATTTCTGTGTGACAAGTTCTATTTTTGAGACGATAAAATTATTTTGTGTTTTATAGCTTTTGCTGATCTTTTACGAAAACTAACTTCAAAATGAATATTCTTTTCATAGTGACTACCTTAACGAACAACTTTATCAACTTGAAGTGTCTCAAACTTTAAAATAAATTGATCTACTTAGACTTTTATGGAGTATTTACGTCCTCATATTTAGTTTAAATGTATGAGATGAATAACAGAAATGAAGTAAACAAGAACTAAATGTATTATTCATCGAATTCTAACAAAAAGTGGATACTAGAAACTATTCTTAAACTCGATCAACATAAAATTCACATCATTAATACAAGCAAACTTTGTCCTAATACAGTTAATTATTAACATACAGTTATATAAATTAAACTTACTCAACACAAACTAATGTTACAAGGACTAATAAACTTAAACCGAGGAGGAATTTCATATTACAGAGTAAGTTTAATGTCTAATGAAATTATCATGTCTAAGCTTTTATATTACAATTGACTAAGTAGGAATCACGCCATATTAGACAATTACGCGGATGGAGACAAACAGACAAAATGAGAGAGAGAGAGAGAGAGAGTAAGTGAGTGGGAAACAACTTACGGAGATGTGAGGCATCATTAGCCGTTGTAAACAACTTTCTGTGTAACAGACAACTAATAATTTATATATATTGACTATTAGTGATAAACCTGTATATCAGTTGATACATCTAATGTTTATATTTTCGAATTTTTTTTAGATAAGACCCAAGTTAGTTAAATCATATGTTTATATGTTCCTAGATTAGTTCAATAAATATTACTTAGATACTTGTTCGTTAATCAACAATACAACTAATTTGTTTTTCAAAACATCGTGTCTGATTTATAAAATTCAACAAATTTCAGGGTTTTCATTCATTTTTGTATTGTTTGTTTGAATCTACTCGTTGATATTTAGGACTGTAGTTGATCGAATCCTGGAGCGAGTGTCAACTCTGGGATGCAGGTAAATCTATCTGACTCATCTCAAATAGGATGAACCATTCATCCTCGATCCCACTGCTAGCCACCATCCATCGTTGCTTGAAATTACAGGGTTATTTTGATTAATAAGACTCGTGTAATATACTGTTGATAGCATTTATAATATTTTGATATCTACCAACAATTTAATGACTACAACAAAGATAAAATAATTAAGGTGAATTTTCAAATCAACTCTTTATATACAAGATAGTGTTCCTCATTTCAACTACCAGTTCAATATTATATCTACGGTATATGTAAACTTGACAGTTAAAGAAGTTTTATTCAAGTCATAAAGTATTTGGTGAATGCTACTGTATAATTAATGCATAATTGTGTCTTGATGTAAATGTATGTACATTTACTGTTTAGTTGTCTGTTTGGTCTTATCATAAAAATGCCAAAAGTATATAAAAGCAACTCATCGCTGATTATCTAAATAGTTTTATAACACTTACTAAAATAAAATCGAAACATTCTGCAATTAGTGAGATGTGATAATAAAGTAAAGAATGTGGGACATTACATTAACTGTGTTAACAATAACTTCAATAAATGTCTGATGATATTTTAAACAAACTCTAAGGTGCAGTTATGTCTAGCTAAAGAGTCCCAAATGGGACGAAACGTGCGTACTGGATTCCACAGATCCCCATCATCCATCTCTCCCTAAAATGATTATGACCTATTAGCAATATTGAGACAATCCCCACACGTCCACATATGACTAAACAGACTGTTCAATTGAAGTCACAAACATTAATAGGAAGATCCGAACAACCAATATTTTTGAATTCATGTCTGTTGGTACTTCGATCTTATGAGAGTACAATTTTCATACTTTAGGAGACAATATATACATTTAATTGATTACTCCTACTGAAGTTTCCATTGTGCAGTAAACAAAGCAAACATTTTGACTATGTAGATTGATGAGTAAAAGGCAGTTTTAACTGGTTCGTTGGACCATAAAATCTATTCAGAATCTAAGCCTTCACTGAACTCAGTTTTCTGCTCACATATCATGTTAATGTCTACTCTGCGTGAAATATACTCTTCGTCTCGTTTTAGATATTTCATAAGGGTCAACTGTTAAATCAATGTGAATTTGAGATATAGGACCAAAGGAACCAGTAGTGATCTATTGAATTCTTGAAAATCTAAACATAAAACATTGAAGGCATTTGGTGATAGTGAATACGAGAAATCAGAATACTCATTTTGTTTTTGTATCATTAGTTGATTAAATATACTGCCATCGGTGTTTCAACTCATCATCAATTAATTCATATTTTGAAATACTCGATATAATGAATGTATTAACGTTATAATTGTGTGATATCTAGTGACAGTGACAAGTTAACCCTGGAATTGATGACGTTCATAAGTTTGAAGTGACGGTTGATGAATTTTTATCCCACTTATGACATAACTGTAGATATAAATCTGTGTATTTGATAAGTTATGACTAAGATGACTTTTATACAGAACCATGAACAACTGTGAGATTTCTTTACAAGCTGTCTGTTAGAGAATAATAAGCTAACTAGTTTTTTATTTTGCAAATGTTTATCAACTTTGAAGTATATACTCGTATAGAATATGTATTATATAACACGAAAGCGATGAAAGTACAGGCATTTACAAGATGTTCAGACAGAATAACATTAAATTCTTTCCGGAAATATTAACTTGACAATTATAATATGTTGGAAATGTTATATATATATATATATATATATATATATATATATCCATCTCTGCTTACCATGCTTGTGAATTAAGGCTATATCGAGGCAATACACACAGTATGCATATATGCCAATTAGAGACTGACCAGTTGCAGTCATAATCATCAATGGGAAGATTCAAACAAACAATACTGAATGAATTTATATATATTCATAGTTGAAATCATGAGGCAATTGAAGCTAGACCACCATGGAAAACCTGGAAACACTGGACGGCCGTTTCGTTCTATTGTGGGACTCCTTAATTGAATTAATAATCAAATGTGTATAGTGAAACACAATTATTAATATTAGGGTTGTATGTAGATAGATTTTTAGTTCATGTTAGTGATCAGTGCTAATAATGCTGTCAATTACGTATGCAGAGAAGCTCAAGAATAGTTATTTGGATAAGTATAGTGGTAAACAAAAAGACTATAATGATTCATTTATTATTCAGTAAAAACTCGAATAGGCTTATCTTGTATGCGGATCTCAAAAACTTCTAAAGTATATCTAGAAACAAAATCATTATGCTTTACGCTAATGCACTTTATTAGGTGAATAACTTATTTCCAATTTCAGTATATTTCCTAGAATGAACCAGAGTCCCGAGGTAAATCGGGACTCGATAAATACTTATGTTTTTTTAATGTACACAAAACGCAAAAGTAAAGTTTTTTTCTATATTTTCTCCTTCCGGTTTAATTTTGGCATCCAAAATTTTAAGACCTAAGGAGCTCAGAAATCGGCTAAAACTGTAGTATCTCAAACCTTCAGTTAACCGGATATATCACTCTAGTTTATGTGAAGGCAATATCGACGGCTCATTCGTACCCTAATGACTGGTCATCATTACTACCACATTATAACTTGGTCGATAGAATTAGATCAGTATCGAGGATTAGATAATATGAAGTTAGTGATTATTAAATGACCACTTAATGTAAACGTCTAAAAACATTAAACAATCTTGTTTCTGGAAATTTAATCGTATACTGTCATATATTCTAAGGGAGAGATCAATGTGTAGTCACTGTTAACATGACTTAATGGCGTGTGTTTATTTGATCCAATTATGTGTAAAATGGATTTTACAAACTGGGATTATTTAGATTCGGAAATGATTTTGACAAGTGTTTCATAGTAATATACAATAGTATTAAACCAATAAAACTCTATTTTATGGACAACCATGTAAGTGAGACTTATATCGAATGAAAAAAAATATGAATGAATGATTGTTTGTTTATCAACTATATAATGAATATTAAAATGTGTGTTGTTGAAAAATGAACTGTTTTAGTGATGTACCTCCCCCCCCCCATCAACACAATTATAAATAATCTGTTGATACTTAGATTAGTGTCATTTATAAAATGTTTTTAATTAGTTAAAACAACTTCCTGTAATGTATTTTGTTATGTAATACATAAATACTTTGATGATTTTAATATGAAAAAGTTTTTATTTATACTAGAATATGATTGAATGATGGATAGAACATACATTAAGGAAGTCACCAAACTGTATCATGAGGCAAGCCCTAACTTGGAATTCGGAAGGGAAGCGGAAAAGAGAAAGGCCAAAGAACGCATTACGACGGGAAATAGAAGCAGATATGAAAAGAATGAATGTTAACTGGAAAGGATTGCCCAGGACAGGGTTGAATGGAGAATGCTGGTGTGCAGCCTATGCTCCTCCACGAGGGGTAACAGGCGTAAGTAAGTAATTAATGATTGAATGATGAAGAGTATTCTTTTGTTGACAGGGAGGACCAGTACATTTGAATGGCTTTTAAAAATTCTCAGATAGGCATTTTGTTTTAATGTTATATTATGTCAACAGATAATTAAATATTTTAAATCGGTAAGTTTCTTTGAAATCGGAATCAGACAAGGCTGTCTACTCTCCCCCTTCTTCTTCCTTCTGGTGATTGACTGGATTATGAAGACTTCGACATCTGAGGGGAAACACGGAGTACGATGGACATCTCAGAATCAACTAGATGATTTGGACTTCGCAGATCACCTAGCCCTTCTCTCTCATACACACGAACAAATACATACGAAGACAACAAATGTAGCAACAGCCTCTGCATCAATAAGCCTCAACATACACAAAGGAAAAAATAAGATTCTCAACTACAACACGGAGAACACCAACCCAATCACACTTGATGGCGAAACTCTGGAAGAGGTGGAAACATTCATGTACCTGGGAAGCATCATTGATAAACAAGGAAGATCGGATGCAGATGTAAAGGCAAGGATTGGCAAAGCAAGGGCAGCATTTCTGCAATTGAAGAACATATGGAACTCAAAACAACTCTCGACCAATTTCAAAGTGAGAATCTTCAATACGAACGTCAAGACAGTCCTACTGTATGGAGCTGAAACGTGGAGAACTACTACATCCATCGTTAAAAAGTACAAGTATTTATAAACAGTTGTTTACGCGAAATACTCAACATTCACTCACCGGATACTATCAGCAACAGCGTTTTATGGGAGATGACAAACCAGCTTCCAGCTGGAGAGGAAATTAGGAAAAAACGTTGGAAGTGGATAGAACATACATTGAGGAAATCACGAAAGTGCATCATGAGGCAAGCCCTAACTTGGAATCCGGAAGGGAAGCGGAAAAGAGGAAGGCCAAAGAATCATTACTCCGGAAAATAGAATCAGATATGGAAAATATGAATAACAACTGAAAGGGACTGGAAAGGATTGCCCAGCTCAGGGTTGGATGGAAAATACTGGTGTGTGGTCTATGCTCCTGCACTAGGGGTAACAGGCGTAAGTAAGTAAGTAATGATTGAATGATGAAGCGTATTTTTTGACAGGGAGGATCAGTATAACTGAATGGCGTTAAAATTCTCAGATAGGCATTTTGTTTTAATGTTATATTATGTCAACAGATAATTAACTATTTTAAATCGGTAATTTTCTTCGAAGAAATTTAAAAGCCATTGTTTGATTTTTAGTTTTATCTTAACAGTCAATCCAACTTATAGAATGTGAAGCATGAAACCTCTCCATGGTGATTAACAGACCAGTTGGTATACTAGCTTAAAATGTTTTGATATAATGTGTCTCTATGCTCATATTTTGTTTCGGTGCTAAGGCGAGTTTTAAGATTATTTAAGTGATTTATTTTTTTAAAGATAACTAGATTTTCATCGTTAACTATAGGGGACTGTTTTTTTTCATTTTATCAACTTAGTGATTTTGTATATCATACATATTCATGATTGCCATTTGAAATGATAGATACAAGATTAGAGTCACATTAGAAAGACTAAGGTAGACGTAAGTATATCTGACTGATAAATTCCAAACAGAATAAAATATGCGTTTTGCATTGAATACCCAGGTTATATCTAAACTATGGTCAAGACGTATCCTCTGGTAGCACGAAGAGTTTACCTACTACAACTGAAATTGTGTCAACGAACAACTACTATCAGTCTATATTGTACATTACATTCCCTTCAGTTTTCTTAATCACCAGATAAGAGTAGATGAATATGAATATTTTCTTGAAAGTGATCACTTTTTTCATTAAATAATCGAAACTTATAACTATTCAGCATCTAAGTTATTATAATGAACATGATAACAAATATATTTAGCTTCTGACACATAGTTTGTAACGAAATTTGGGAATAGTAGTAAACCGATGTCAGAATTCCATCACTTCCTCGGATACATTATATTTTACTGACATGAACTTCAGAAAAAATACATCAACATGATTGACTCAGGACCCAAAAATAAATTTAAACAAAGTCTTTTGATAAATATAACAAATCCTACTCAATATGCAGCTTAATTTGTATACAGATTAAAGATATCGGCAACTTTCTTGATAAACCTGACTTTTGAGTTGATAATAATTTATTACAGTCTCTCTTCCTAATTTTTGCCGTCAGCATAAACAAACTACAACTAGTTACAAATGAAATGTTAAAGCCCTTTTTATTTACCTTTTTTCTTAATTACACTTATCATCTTTATCTTGCTAAGTAATAATTGATACGATTTATCACTTTCTTCTTACGTAAATATTATTAATATTCAGATTTGCATAGTTCAAATCATGAGTCAATTGAAGTTAGACCACCATGGAAAACCTGGAAGCACTGGATGGGCGTTTCGTCCTATTGTGGGACTCCTCAGCAGTGTGCATCCACAATCCCGCCTCGTGAGATTCGAACCCAGGTCTAGCTTCAATGGACGCATGATTTCAACTATGCAAATACTGAAATCTCCACAAAAACCCCTTCTGATAATATTCAGATTATCAAACAATAAGCTAATAGGAATTGTGTAATTAGTAATTTTTTTTTCTTGACAATTTATTCTTTGATTTAACCCAGGTACAACAACTGAGGAAGAGTAATATGAATTAATTTTAATGCTTAGGTTCGTTTCAACTGCTTACAACCGTATTTGTATAGGATACCATTAGGTAGTAGACATTGGTGATTGAAAAATCAGAATAACAACGTCTATCTAAAATTGTTATCTAGGATTCTGATTTTCAATAAGTTGGATTGACAAATAGTTGAAGATTTAACACATGATTGGGTGAAAATCATAGATGGTTGGAAAGCTAATCTTAAGAAGAAATATCACTTGGCTAAGCAAAGATTACATAACAAGACAATAGTAGTAATCACAGAACACGTAGTAATAATAATGAATTTATTATTGTAGTGACAAATTGACAAGCGACTCTCTCTGAACAAATAGATTCAGTTGGTATTTTAGTAAAAACTACCTCGGTTAAACGTGAACAAGTCACATTTTTTTATCTGTCGGCATTCTTGAATAATTTATCAACGTCGATGATATGGCGTCTGGTGATTAGATGTCGAGTTATTACCCAATTATTCATCCAAATTTGCCAAGACAACAAGAATAAACATAGTTCTTGAAGAGTAGCCTACACAGAGAAGACTATACCAGTAAAATAGGAATGGATGCTGAGTCGGATTGATGGCCTTCTTGAAAATCTGAGCTGCCTATTCCTGCTATCAAGATATTTCAATAAGTTATCTGTTTTTGTTTTAGCACATCATTATGTCTACTAATCGTACAACCTATTCTGGCGCATTTATGAAAAGTCTACGACCTTCTGCTGTACGAGTTAAAGAAAAGTACAATCAGAGATATCGTAGTAGCTGTCATTACGCATTGAAAAGAATGAACATTATTCAAATATCGATTCCAGAACTGCCAACATCTAACTGGTGATCACTCAGTATTTATCGTCCGGATTGATCAAGAAATAAAAAAACGGAAACTTGTTGAAATATTTTGTGTTCAGAATTATATATTAAACCAAAAATAGAATAAAGCCATTAATAATAAGGATAATGATAATAATCAAGTAGAAACAAGACATGGATGGGATTAGTAGTTTCTCACTAAACATCATATCCTGTAGTACTTCCTTAAAATGTTAAAACAATTTATACTACTTAATATTAGGTAGTATAATGATTAATACAAGAAAAGAAGAAATCAACTAATGTATCTTGAAGGCATTCGAGTACGAACAGTTCTACTCACGATTCATTTAGCTGACCTTTTAAAAGATACACCTAAAACAGATTGATTTTTAATAAGAATCTCAAAGCGAAAGTTTAGTCGAATGCTTTAGAACAAGTAATATTTGGTATGTGATCATCAGATAGTTAATAACTATATTTTAGTCGCTCTATATTGCGAGAATTATCTAAAATAATCAACAGAAGCAGACGAATGAACGAGAGGCTGTAGAGAATACACAGATTCAAAGCTGAAGTTTTTACATAACAGCAAAATATCCAATCGCTTGCTCTGTAATGATCACAAACCCCTTTTAATTTTTTATACTTAATAACTCGTTCTTATGATTACCTTTTAACTTTGGATGCCCGTTAATCTCCTGCTATTCCCTTCTCTGAGATGGTTCTTCAAGTTTAATTGAATAATTATCTCTCATACTTCCTATCTGCAATTTTCGACCAACACCAAGACCTTTGCATAACTTTTTTCTGATACATGAAATTTTCGAGTACTTTACGATGCAGTCTAACCTTTTTTCACTCAATTACTGGATATGTTAACTATAAACATTATAATGTAAGTTTAGTAAATAAAACTATTTAAAAGAAAAATCACAAGTAAATGAAATACTACCAGTTAAGATAAATGGTAAACGAGTTTTTGATTAAAATGGATCCTAAGTAATGGATGAACACAGTGAAATGATACGATAGAATAATACCTACTTACCAGACCGTACTATTAAATCATTCATTAAAGACGAGATTACTAGCTAGGATAATAGTTTATTACTTAATAAAGTAAACGACTTATATATAAAACATTAGTGCAAAAATCAGTGACTAGATGTTATACGCTATTGGAGAGAATAGCTTTGTAAGCTAATAACTATCGAATGAGTTAACACTTGATTTTAAATCTAGTTCTTTGGTCGGGACTATACTGATCCGATTCTTCTTGCTTGTATGAATTCCTCTTTATTTGTATATCTTTTGACATTTGGAAATACGCATCGTACGAAAAATGAATCTAGTACAACAGCCATTAGTACTTCGACCTAGCAAGAATTTAAATGAGGCTTGATATTTACACTTATCCAAAACTATTTTCTATAACTTTACGAAAATTAAATTCATGCTTATTACTGAGGAAATTTATTCTATTAGGTTGGTGGATTATCATAACTGGAAAGATGAATGACTTCATATCTTACGAAGAGAACTACTCAGTGACACATAGCGTTTGCCTCTTCAAATCTAAGATTAATCTCGACAGTAGCTGCCGCCTTGACGTGGCGGTCGGGCTTACCTA
This sequence comes from Schistosoma mansoni, assembly GCF_000237925.1. NCBI lineage: Eukaryota > Metazoa > Platyhelminthes > Trematoda > Strigeidida > Schistosomatidae > Schistosoma > Schistosoma mansoni. The sequence continues at coordinate 339,542 of NW_017385995.1, forward strand.
TCGTGATGACTCAGCCGAGCTACATTGACTAGAATGCATATTCCTTTAGGCCTTATCATCCCAAGCAGGTCGGTTGGAGAACGGTAAAACTAAAGGCAGCAACTTAAAGTCCGAGGGAGAAGTCGTACTGCTAATAGCAGTAAGATGTTTCCCTCTGAAAACCAACAACTGAAGAGGTGCTGTCTTTCCAAAACGGAAAGGCGTTAGAAAAGGTCGACTCTAGAAATGTCACACCTCGCCTTACCTCATGGATTCCTGTCTCCAATAGTAAAACCTTTTGAAGAGCGGAGCTAACACATCAAAATTTTTACCATAAAAAGGACATGCGTGACCTACCTCAAGCAGTTATCCCTTGAGATCTGCGGTCACACTTCTGGGTCACTAAGACCACCACAAATTCAGATTCATACTCAGGTCACTCAAGAATAAATATCCTTACGCGGTGTGGGCAACCTGGAAGTCACAACCACCCTCATGCCTCTATCACCACCCGAATTCATCTTGTTGAAGATCGAATCCCTTCCTCACCTCTCGAAAATTCTTCTATCCCTACGATTGACTCTTCCCACTTATCTTTATCACCATGCGCCACTAATGCTGACGATGTGGGGTCACGAGATGTTGCTCCTGGTCTCCTAAAACCACGCTCTAAACTACGTGTTGGAGCTTTTAATGTTCGAACCTTGTGTCAGATAGGAAAACAGGCTTCTTTAGTTAGGACTCTAGAATCTCGAGCAATCGATGCATTCTGAGCCTCCAAGACGCGCATACAGGATCCAAGTACTTTCATTAATTTGACCTCATCTTGTCAAAAGAGTACTGGGTAAAGATGGGAAATCGATTAATGAGGTAGTATATCCCAACCATCACCTGCCTCAATGGGTGATGTTTCCTGTTGCAGGAGTAGGCTTCAAGAAAGCTAAGGGTTCTCAAACCAAAACATAGCATCAGTGACAATTGGACTTAGCCATGTTAATAGGTACAGACTATCCAGTTGGGGTTTGTGTGTTTATTGTAACCAATGGTTAGACTTTGGATGAGATGGCTCGAAACTATTTGCAATGACGCAGGTGCATCTAATCCTTGGCTTCCTTAAAATTCTGACATCTCAAGTTTCCCATAACTTTCGTTTGCTTTTATTTCGCTAATATATATTTTCTTCTCGAGTCCTGTCTTTGATGCCTAATCTCTCCTATTACCACTGATACTGTTACTACCTCTACTATTCTGGGATTAGGCCTGAATACTTCATCTCTGTGATAATGGGGTGTGGCAACTATCCGATGCACATACGTACAGGTTCAACGTTGTGACTGACTGACTAATCTGTGAATAATTCTGAAAAGCCTATAAATACACAAGTCAAATCATTATAATCAAAGTATAGAGAACAGTTTTACTCTCTCGAAGTCGACATTTTTACCGGTAATGTGAGAGGTTTACTGTCTAGAGTAACAGATAAGTTGTAGATATCCGATGGTAATCAAAAATTTCTTGTACAGAAATTACCATCCTAGAAATTGACTAGATAAATCCACATTTACTAATAGAATCAATACAAGAAGATAAAACTTATTTTCAAGCTTCTATACAGATTAAGTTAACACTTTTGAAACGTCAGTATATATATATATATATATATATATATATATATATATATGAAAGGTTCTCACAAAGTAAACCAATTTCACTCTAACATGTTAACTTTCTCATTGGGACAAACAAAACTGATGCCTTTATACATCAGTTTTTAGACAAAAATAGACACATTTAGTGAGTCAAAAATGAACAAGTGAAAAAAGTACATTCACATTTTCCATGCGTACAGAAGTGTAATATCAGAGAATGTAACAAAACAAAGAAAAAGAGTTTTCATGGTACTGAACATAAAGCTGAAACCAGACTATTATCGATTTATTTGTCATTATTTTCTTTTGATTTGCTATCTAGTTCAGAATCTGATTTCTTTTCTGCTTCTTTATCAGTTTCCAATGTAACATCCATAGGTTCGGAGGATGAAGTTGGAGGTGATTGTTTAGCATTAGTATAAGAGGAGGTGTCTGTAGCTACAGTGGAGTCTGATTTACTACTAGTACTACTGCTACCAGCATTGCTAGATGTTGTTGTTACTGTTGTTGTTTGTGATGTTGTGCCTTCTTCTATGTATAGAAACGGTTCTGGTGGATTCGGTTCAGAGCCTGATACATGTGATCTGCTGCCACGACGGCCTGAAGTAGATCCACGACTTTTTTCGCGTTTCACTTCTGTACTACTTTCACTCATTTCTATATCTCCTTTAGAAGTGTGATCGTCAGACTCTTCGATTTCAACAGTCGAAACAGTGGCTGCAGCTACATCAAACTCTTCTTCATCATCATCTTCATCTTCTTCATGCATATCACTAGAAGAATCTTCATCGTCATCTTCATCTTCCTCATCATCGTCATCATCATCCTCGTCAAGATAGGCTCCAATGGTTGATGCATGAATAAGCTCTGTTTTAGAATTAGATCCAGAGCCTAATGCAGCAGCAAGATCAGAGCTACTTGTACCACTAGCCGACCCAGTTCCTCCACCGACTCCTGATCGGTCTAGAGTAGGGCCATGTCCAAGTACATTTTCAACTAGAACTTCTGCATCTTGAGGACTCTTATCTTGCACCATCAGTATTCCACCCTGTAAATGTATTATAAAAACTGAGTTTTTAAGTACGTTCAACGAATATAAAAACGACTTCAAAATAAATTATAAACTTACTTTATAATAAAGGAAAAAGCATAAAAACTAGACATTTATAATCTAAATTCATAAAATAGTCGGTTCATTTTCTGTGAATTGCTACAAGTACATGTTTGTGTACATGGTTTTGAGCTACACAAATCTCGACCTGAGGACTATTGATACTATCTGAATGTTGAAGGCAAATTATATAAAGAGATGTCCATGACTGTTATCCAGTAGCTGACCGTTGAGTGTTTAAACTAAAAAACGATACCGTTCCACTCCACTATGAGTGATGATTAAATTATGAGCTCACACAACAACAAATAAATCACTATGAACTGAAAATATACAAACAATTTGAAGAGTGATTCAACGGATGAAAGAGGATGGATCAATAATTTAGTCACTAAAAGGTTTATTAATCCATGAAACTGGTTTACTATGGAAAAAAATATGACAAAATATTTTTTGGGTGAAACTAACAGAAATGATATTTATGGTATTATTGGTCAATTAATCACATTTCTGAACAAACCACTGGAATAATAATAATAATAACAATAATAATAATAAGGTCGATACCAATCAAGCGGTGATATCGCATATTCGTAAGGAGAATATTACAGCTAATCAACAAAAAAAAGAATAAAAATCTGGAGAGAAAAAAAGGGATAGGCAAGGGAAAGATTGTGTAATAAGACATTTCAAACTCATTCTAATATTGGCTTTTATGATGGCCAAATCAAAGAGGTTTCTTATCGTTAAACCATATATTAGTCTAGAGCAGTGATAAAAATCAAACTAAAAAGAAATATCTCTTCTCTCTATTCACTTCTTCCTAAATAATATAATACTACAAAGAGGTGGATCATATTCTTAACATGCCAAACAGTTAGACAATTATCAGCAGAAGGATTTGTATACGATACAGACAACTAAGGACAAAGTTGAAAATACAATTATAACGTAGAAGAGGTAGTATGTATTTGCTATGACTTTATTCTTATAAAATCGATTTATAAATGAATTTCGCAAAAGCAGTTTCTTCCAAACAACCTGAGGATTAGTAGATAGATTTATTTTATAAATTTGCAACAAAATATATTACATAATTCCAATGAAAGGCACATCTTGAAGAGCTACCTGATAAACTAAATCTTGAAAGAAGGAATTACAAAATACAGTACTAATAACTAATGTTTTTTTATTGAAGAAAAAATAAGTTCCAATTTAAAATTAGCTATAGAAAAATTACATTTAATTACAAAATATCTACGGGTTATGCAACACTTCAAACTTAGTCATTGTAAAACAAAGATACCTCAAGAATTAAAGTAGTTGTTACAGCATATAAAAAAGAAGTATAAACCCATTGAAAAGCAAACTCATACAAATAGTGGGTACATACCTGACTGATTGGCTTTAAAGTTATATAACGAGACGATTCAGGAAGGGTCACGTATCTTTGTTGTGAACGCATTACTCTAGCTGGATTATTTAGTAGACTGAAATTCGGTTCCTAAATGGTAATAATAATGATGATAATAATAAGCAAATGAATGAATAAGTGTAAATTTAATCGGCCATATGCAGAATTATGAAGACCAGAATAATTAAACATAAAGGGTTCAATCTTCAATTTCATTCTTTAAATAACTAACGCCTTTAGGACTAATTAACAGGTAGTTATCGTACGAACAAATAAACTATTACGTGTATACTCGAGAAAGACCTGGTCCAAAGCCTCCATTGCTCATAAGTTAACTAGAGTTGGAAATATAAACATATATAATTAAACGTATTCAGGAAGCTAGTTTGACTGTTGCTAATTTTAGCCGCCTTCAGTGTTATTTGTTCGTCTGATAACGAAGAAGAGATTACAATGCTTAACAGTTCCCTTTGTATAACGTGACGTTTAGAAGCAGAGAGTATTCGTAAGTTACTAGCACTTGAACACAAGTGTCTACTAAGCATTGGTATTGTACTGGTGGGATCACGGAGAGAGCTACATTGATATGAAAAGCAGAATACTAGGCAAAGATGGCAAATCGGTTGATGACATGGTGAATCTTCATTGAATGAGCAAGATGTATTATATATCCTTAACTAACGTCTAGCAGGACGCCTGATATTTGCTTATGTAAGGAGTACGTTGGAAGAAAGCTAGGGGAAGAAAAACCGAAACGTGGCATCAGTTCATAAAGTCACTGGCTGTTGGGGTGAATCGTAGGCGTGGGTGAATACTACTGTTATGGATTCTAGATACCCAAAAATCACTTTATAAACGTCTTATTTTTGTAATTTTATTCTTAAAACTTGAATTTCACATTTCCGCACCAAGAGCGCCCATTTTTACCTTCAGGTTGTACTTCACACTTAGGAGGACCTTAAGTATGATTGGTTCTTTTCATCTTTTAATAGGCTATTTTGTGACGTTTCCTAAGAACATTTTAACACTGTATATATACGATTGAGTTGTGCGACTGTCCGTTCGTGCTTCCAACTGTTTGTGGAACATACCTTTCACTTGGCTGAATCTGGTCTTCTCCCTCTAGTTAGTAGGGCTGGGGTGCAGTAAATAGTTTAGCTCGTCCCGTTGTCGTGTTGCTGACTTTCGTTCCGTTCGCTGGTTTGGATGAATTGTAATCTCTTCAAATGTAGCAACTACCAGGTTAGGATTCGCATAATTATCTTAACTAATAGTTGGAAATGTGGCATGGCATAACCCAGAACTGATTGTAAGGGTGCAGAATCACTCATTCTGTCTTGAAATATTTATACTTTTTGTTCCGTTAATTCATTCTTTCTCCTTGAATCCTATTACCTATGCCTAATCTTTTATAATACTACTTATACTGTGACCACTTCTATCATCACTGCTACTCACTGCCTTCCCGTGGCGGGGGTGTTGTTTACGAAAGTGAGAGGACGAAAAGCGAATGTCAGGCGCTTTAACCGGGTTGGTGGACAAGGCGAGTCCACCTAGGGGAGTTGGAAAACCCTGATTCCAAACCAATGGTGCACATGAGCTCCAGTATCCTGAAGGAATAAATGGCGTACGAATCAATCGCTGGTCACCGGCTACCATGGGACTGCATCTCCTCACGATGCTCCACTGCCTTGTGGATCAGATCTTTTGGTCAAAGGTTCCGGGTGTGGGCCCCTGAGAAAACCACCTGCTTCAGTTTGGGCACCTGGGCAGTATCACAGCCCTCACACAAATCGAATGAGATTTGTATGGCGCATATGTATCTGGTGCTTCCTTGTACCAATATTTATGTGTTTAAATAAATAAATAAATAATCACCACTGCATTCATTTTAATAATTTCATAACGATGTGTTTATGTTGTATGGCAACTTGAACTGATATATATATATATATATGCTAAGTTCCACGCTGCATATCACTGAAAATCCATTTCCCTAAGCAAACCATTTGTTCAGAATATCATACTAATAAATAAAAACTTTACTTACTTTCTCCTCTTTTGTTTCAGTTGTTGATGTTGGAGGTTTTTCTTCCTTGACAGTTTCCAGTGGAGCATCTCTGTTTTAAAACAAAACAGTTAAATTAATTTGAATATTTAAATTACTGATCAACCGACGACTAATAGATTAAAACTTTATAAACATTAACATAAGTTGGTGGAGAAGATTTGTAGCTCAAGTGGATGATTTTGATGGAGTTCTGTTCTCTGAGCTGGATGGTTTGGTTGTGGAGCTTTCATCTTCCTTCTTAACGACATCATCAGTACAAACTTCACTCCTACCTGAAGGTTTTGCTGATGATGTCATTCAGAAGAAAGATGAAAGCTCCACAACCAAACCATCCAGCTCAGAGAACAGAACTCCACCAAAACTAACATAAGTATTTGTGTAAACAAGTGATTTTGAGTTCAATAATAATGATAATTAGTCTGTTGCCTGAAATGTATCATTCCTTAATTAAATGTACTCCCATAGAGCAAAGGGAAATATATTTACAATGAGGCTGAATACAATTTTCACCTGATGTCAGTTCGTAACGAAACCTATCTTTAAATAATAAACTTTGATTATTCTGATTTAATAAATTAGGATTAAATTGCCCTATGAAACGGCAGAACTACTTAACTTGAAATATCTACGAATGTGGTTTGTTTGTTTTTTGTTATGGTAATTTGTCGCCAAAAAACTTTATAGGTGAACAATAAGTAATTACGTTTGGGCAGAAAGAACACTTCTGCCACATATCATAATTAAGGTCATTCAAATTTCATCAGTTAAAAGAAAAAACTTTTCCAAGATTGATTTATCTATAATAATAAACTGAAACTATTATCAAAATCATTAATGCAATAAACTCTTACATATCCATTTTAACTTCTTTAGTTTGAGAATCTTTGAGAGTTTGTGCTCCACCGGTGGTTGTCGACTGTTGTTGTTCTTTGTGTTGTTTTCTATCAGCCTCCTTTTTACGCTGTTTAGCTGTGATACTTAGAATAGCTGTCTCTACTTTTTCACGTTTCTTTTCTTTTTCCTGTTCTAAAAATTCAAAAAGTAGAATAATTGCAAAAAAAGTTAGCAAATCAATATGACATGATGTAACATCATTTTATAGAAAATTTGCAACAATGTATTATTGTCAGTAAAGGATTATGTAGAGTATTGAATTTCAATGAAGTCACAAACCGATTGATAAAACTTATACTTGTACATTATTGTATTCCAGCCCATTGGTCTACAGGTTAGGCGTTCGCGCGTGAGACTGAAGTTCCAGGTTTCAGGGTAGTGGGTGTGCACTACCGATGAGTCCCATGTTAGGGCTAGACTATCATACAGTAGACACTTGTTAACTCCAGAAGATACTTTGTAAATATAACACAGTAAATAAAAAATAAAAAGAATTTAACTAACGCAATGGTTGAGGATAAGCAAAAGTCGACGGTTTAGCATTTGAACGAAACTGTATCTTTGGCATATTCAAATCTTTATTCAATGCTATTAATGCAGTTGGTGTAAATGCTAAGCTGATAAAATTGGTTAATGGATGCCAAAACCAGAAATTCTGAAAGATTAAAAGACCGACAGCTGCTGCCATGTTTGCATTACCTACGTGATATAATATAGCAAATGAACAGAGAAAAAAGATGTAAGAAGTTAATAACAAAATTAATGTTATAGGTTTGACTTGATAATTTCAAATAAATTGAGGATTGGGTAGATTGTTATTGATAAAAATGATAGATTTGTAATATCTCAATAAGTAGAAAAATCAAATTTTCTGACATTTAGTGGCTCAGTGTAAGCCACTTCTTCAGAGAAAAAATAAACAAACTAGTATGTGTCAATTTTAATGCTATCTTTTAATAGCCATCTCGTGAAATCTCAACTTGAAGCACAGAACATCTTATGTATATATAAGAAACTACTTAATAATCCCGTAGAACTTGAAAGACTCTAAATTAGGTTGGCAATAGCAGTACATAACATTTTCAACAAACATCACGTCAATATTAAAACTATCAAAAAAACACAAAGTTTTTTCCAACTACAAAAAAAAACGAATAGCTGAAGCTTTCTATATATTGTTAAACCCTACTACCCTCAATAGATGAAGCCTTATTATTCATCCCACTTGGACCATCTATCCAAGTTACTATATCTGATTCTATTCCCATCTCACACTATTATCAAACATACAAATTCAACTCACATTATAAATGTCATATTTTTCAACCACACACTAATAAACAAACATGTCTCACATAAATTACCGGAATGACATGGCATTGACTTGATCAGATCTGTTTTTTGATTGGTCGTACGAAATATTTTCCTTTGTTCCTCTGTACTATTTAAACTTGGACTAATCTAACGAATTTATTTTCTGAAGTGGCTTACACAGGGACACGAAACATTGGAGAATTTAATTTTTTCCACTCACTGGGATATTACAAATATATTATTGTTATCAATAAAAGTCAATGTTGAGATAAAAATAACTACTACACAACATAATCAAACCTATTATGCAACACTAAATTACAATATACAACATTTTTATCAATTTGATAATTCATGTTGGAATAAGTGGCATTGTGTCATCAACGTCTTCAGGGAACTTTCAATGATTACACTTAGAAAGGAGTTATGCTATATCCTCCACTATTTCCTGAGTTAACATAGCATATGATACATTTTATTCATCAAATTCACTGATTTCATTTTATTTCTACAGTTTTAACCATAATAGACTTTAACTTTTTAATTTTTTACATTGCTAATTTCCCTTCATTGTATTCATATGAAGTTTGGCAGGTTGGGATGATGCACTTTGTGTCAGATCCTATATTGTTTTTAGCTGACTGAATATTTCAGTTACCGATTTATTTCGAGATCCATATCAGATGAAGACTTATAAGAAATAGAATGGCACTGTGGTTTTCCCATTCTACTTCAACTAAAGTATTCAATCGCGATTAATCTTGGTATTACACTGGTGACCTCATACTTTAAAGTAGGCACGTATTTTTGAGAACCGGTGTACTTGATACAAGTACATAACAGTTTTTCTAATTCAGAGTGTGAAAAAGGACGACATATTTTACTATGATAACATTCACTACAAAACAACTGATCGACAAGAACTGCTACCACTTATTTAGAGTCCTAGAATATGATATCTGCTAAATCAGGATTTATGATGACCATCAATTAGTCAGTCAATCCATCCGATGGTTATAGACTTGTGATAAAGAAGTAGAAGTCTCTTATCAACTAGAATTAACCGAATAAAAACCTTAAATGATAACTGTGGTACCAAATGGAGGTCATCAAATATAATGAGTTGAAATAAATTGGACGTACCAGTACGTGTTTGTAATGAAATAGTCATATTACATCCACCAGCATCTAGAATACCACATGCTATAATAGCACCGAATTTGGCCAATAAATCTTCATGACGATCCCCGATAATTTTCAACAATTTCTGACGGAAATCCACAGACTAAAAGAAAAGGAAATTACATTTTAATGCTAAATCTTATTTATTACTCATACTATGTTTGATGCGTCGGGCAGTTAGAATTACATACAAAATCGTGTATAACTAATTCATTACTGAACTATATGATTTAAATGTTCAGACCTAATTTTATCGTTTGTACTTGAGTAGTAAAATTTTGACCTTGGTTAGTAAATATTATCGCGATGTATTTTTTGTAATATACATACAATTTTATTTGATTAATAAGAAAACCCATTCATTAAAATTTGTCCATTTTATTTATTTATTTATTTAAACACAGAAATATTGGTAAAAAAGCACCAGATAAATATGCGCCTCACAAATCTCATTCGATTTGTGTGAGGGCTGTGATACTGCCCAGGTGCCCAAATTGAAGCAAGTGGTTTTCTAAGGGGGCCACACCCCGAGCCTTTGACCGAAAGATCTGATCCACAAGGCAGTGGAGCATCGTGAGGAGATGCAGTCCCATGGTAGCCGGTGACCGGCGATTGGTTCATACGCCATTTATTCCTTCAGGATACTGGAGCTCATGTGCACCATTGGTTTGGAATCAGGGTTTTCCAACTCCCCTAGATGGACCCTCCGTGTCCACCAACCCGGTTAAAGCGCCTGACATTCGCTTTTCGTCCTCTCAATTCGTTCATAAATAAAACTACTCTATTATAAATGATACTACAACAGAATTAGCCAGATAATGTAAAATAACAAATTACTATACTCCATTAATTATACAATAGTTGACATATAAGCCATAATCAATGCTAAATCAGTAGAGACATTATTTAACTATAATCTTAAGTCTGGTGGATCGCTATTGAGCCATTAGTCTATATTGTGGTTCTGTAAGTTGATAAAATTTTCAAACAAAATCTTACACTAAAAAAATCTTTCAACAAGCAAATGCATCGTGGCTATAAGTATGACATTTTCTAGAGTCGCCGTTGTAAAAGCCTACAGATCTTCATGGACATGCTCTGATGGAGCGCACTAATCTTGAAGCTAAATGGGAATTTCACTAACTAAGAATAACGTTTTATTACTCCAACAGCAAACAAATATCCGTGAATGATAAGACGATTTGAGAAGTAACAAAATTGACAATATATTAGTTTGTAAATAAGAGCACAATGAAATGACCATCTTTATGACTCATACCTTTGGGGAGGTAACCGCATTCTGCTGAATTAATACCATTGCATTAGCAATTAAGGCACCTTGACGAACAAATGGCACTGTTCCCTCGTGTAAAGTCTCTAATAAGCTAACAGCTTCTTTAAGAGCTGTTCCCGCGCAGGCTATTCCTACAGCCATAGCAGCACCATAGCGCAAATGAGGATGGTAGGATTCAACAAGTAAGGACACCAGTGATGGGACCTGCTCAGGATTTCTAAAAGGTAACAAAAAATGAGTGTTACGGTAAAATTTACATTATTTTTAAGGTAGAAATGCTTAGTACAATCGCTTATTGGGAAAGAAGACTAGTGATAATATCGTTTAAAACAGTAAACTTTGAAATTATTTCTTTTCAGTGTTAAAATCCTCAGACGAAAAGATTTATCGAACAAATAACCGACAGTTATTCTGAGAAAGCGTTTATACACAACATACTTGAATAGAACGAAACCAAGAGCGGTAACAGCCCATCGTCGAACGTCATCATTAGTGTCACTGACTGCAGCGTGGAGTAAACGTTTCACTGCCTGATTATTACCAGTCCCACAGTAAGCCATTGCAATTGTTGCCATACCAGACCAACGTAAAATGGGATCATTATCCTGTATTTTGAAGAAAGAAAAAAACAGAAATAAGTTTTCACACAAAGAAGCGTTTGGAATAACCGGTGATAGAGGTCGATTGAACGAATGACATATTGTAAATCTGTCTACTTGACAGAAACAATTGACAAATATGGAATAAAATTCTAACATATAGAAATTTAAAAGTTCATCACTTAATAATAAATACCATTAGGGGGTATGCCCACTCGTTGAAACGATAAGTATCCAAACCAACCGTTTTCTGAGTAATTGTTGATGTTAGATGAAGCATAAAGGATTTCTATCGATAGATTATTATTTACAGAATAGTTAAGATCGATAGGAAAGACACATAACACGGACGAATAGTAGTTTCATCGTGAGATGAATGGATTTGACAAGTATTGAGGATTAAATCGCAAACTAGTAACATGATGGTAAGGCTCTTTTAACCATGATCTGTTGACTACACTGAGATCCAAAAGGAAGACAAAAAATTACTAAAATTACCAAAAGCACGGTCCTCAGCCTGCATTAAATATTTACATCAATTAGATTTGTTTTTAGTTGGTCTGATGTCTTGACATTTTCACTGCTAAAATATAAATCCTACAACTGCTGAAAAGGAAATGAATAAAAAACTTGGTTTATATGAATAGATCTTATTAGGCCTTAAGATCCGGTTGAACAGTATGCGACACAGTGATATTAGAACACACGCAAATTTTTCATAGAGGGCTCTGAAATTTTTCATGGACAACGATCTGTCTAGAATTGTTGTGGAAGTGTTGTTAGGGATTAGCGTGGAAATACTTAAACTCATGATCATAATTACTGTCGAACAATTAATAAGATAAAGTCTATTGACAATATATTCGAAAATTAAGCCTGATACTCACGGCTTAATTTCATTGGCGTATATGTGACCTACTAAATCTATATCTTACAATCCCTCATATAAAATGACATGTAATTATACCTATTTCGTGTTTAATAGTATGTAAACAAACATGTTTGTGACAAACAACAAAAAATTATCCTGCTACCCAGTTGTATTGTCCTTTGATACCATTTCATTCTGGAGCTCGTGTCAAAAACTTGACTTTGTGAGCAGTTGTCAGTTGACCGAATTGTATCACCGTGCAACAGCTATCGACCAACGATCTCATTTACCATTTTAAATAAAACTTACCCAGCAAAAATTCAAAACTACCATTTATACAACACAGTGAATAAAAAGCTTACAATAATTAAATTATCTATCAGTTCATCAGCTTCTTCAACCCGACCGTACATGACAAGTGCAATGCCTAAGGCAACGCCACGTATAATCTTCTCATGTGCTGTTTCTTTAGCATAACCAAGTAGATCTTCAATAGCTCGTGTTGACCCAGTTCCTAACATGACTAAACCAATACCAATACCCGCTGCTTCACCTTGAGACAAACACAGTAAGATAAATGAAAATAGAGATACTAAGTAAGTCGGTGCACCCACTCAATTTTTTATTTAGAAATCAATCACATAATGACAATCAATGGTAATTATGTAACAATCGGTGTGTGTAACAAACATCTTGTAGCTAGAAACATTGGTTATTAAATTGGAGGTGTTTCTACAATAATTTTATGAACCTCACTAAAAACAACTGATCATTCAAAACACTTACTATTACGTTGCATAGAATCTTAATGATTATTGATCTAAAGTAGAATCCTATCTGATCCACTTTTGGATTTAAACTTGTTAGAAGAATAAATGTATATACAATGACAATTTGATTGAAAATCATCCCATTTATTAGTTAGTATAAAATCATACGACTTACTCTGGTTTGAACAAATAAATAGTATTACTAAACATCAAACGATAAGTGCGGTTCACAGTTGAGTCAACGATATTATACTGGAATTACTGAGTTATATATAAAAAATTAGTTTCTCAACTGAACCACGCTGATTAGAAGTTTTTTGCAAATCCACAGATTAAATACATTCACTTATTGTTAAGATATTGGGAAAATGAAATAGTTCGGTTTTATGTAATAAAAAACGAAATTGTTATGTAAGTTTACTTGTTAATGAAATTAGGAAATGGGCTTCTATGGTTAGCATTCCTATAATTATGATAAAACTCAGGATGTACGATAAATCATTGTGAAGAACTAACTACATTAATGTTATTTGGTGCTAAGAACTATGAATATTGAATAATTCACGTCAATCAAATGGACAGAACAACAAAGAAAGTATTATAAACACGCCTACCTGTAATTGCATCATCTTGATAAAGATTAAGTTTAATTTGATCATACACATCCTCTCTACCGGTCCCCATAGCAGCTAAACCAAGACCTAAACATGCACCATGCCGGACAGGTTCTGCAGTAGCCTCCTTGCATTGATTGAGCAAATATTCTGAAGAAATAAATAACATTTAACAGTCGTTATGGAAGAGTATAATTAAAAGATAGAGAGATAAACAACGTCGTGAAACTTAGGATGAGTTTGCATCAGTACAGAAATGAACAAGGTTCACAGCACAGAGAGAAAAAATTGACATCGAGGGTGACAAAATTAATGACAAAAAGGGTTATGAAGAACCAAAACTAAGTCAGTCAGTCAGCTACAACGTAGGACCAGGCACATTTATGCATCGGTCCAAGTTGCCATACTTCGTTAGCACAACAAGATCAACACCGGATTCATAGTAGTTAATTTAGTGATGGTGGTAGTATATAAAAGATAGGTTGTATATAAAGATATTGTATAGGAAGGAAGAACGTTATGAAGCAATTTTAATCTTAAGGTTTAAGGGAAGATAAAAAGTGTATACACCTACGCCATTGTGATCGATTTGGAGCCATGTCACCTAGAGTCTCCAACCATTGGTTACGATAGTCACGCGGACCCCAACCAAGTAGTCTGCATCTGCCAACATGGCTCAGACTAGAAGTTAGTGACTTCAAGCACTGATGCCACGTTTTGGTTTGGCGGCCCTAACTCTTTTCCAACCATCCCCTACATTAGTCAGCATAGCGCATCGTGGTAATCGGTGTTCAGGCATACGTAACACGTGGCCTAACCATCTCAGTTGATGAAGATTCATCACCTCATCAACTGATTTACCATCATTCCCTAATACACTGAGTCTAACCTCACTATTACTTACCCGGCTATCCCAGCAGATGCGAGCAATATTTCTAAGGCATCTGTGGTCAAATACTAGTAACCTACGAGTATCTTCTACTCTTAATGGCCGTGTTTTGCAGCCGTAAAGTAGAACAGAACGAACTGCTGAGCAGTATACTCGTCGCTTAAGTGATAGACGGATATCTCGTTTTCGCCATAGGTGACGTAAGTTGGCAAAAGCCAAACGAGCTTTTTGAATCCGTGCTGAGATTTCGTCAGACACCAACCCATTAGGGCTGATCAGACTTCCAAGATAAGTGAAGTTATCGACGCGTTCGACTACTTCACTCCCTATCCTTAGTTCAAGTGTTGACGCAGACCAGTTCTGGAGTAACAATTTAAATTTAGATGGGGAGAAACGCATCTCAAACATCCTGGCATTACTACTCAGTTCTAACAGAAGACTCTGCATTTTGCCAGAGTATTCACCAAACAGGACTGTCATCTGCGTATTCTAAGTCGCTTAGTGGTCCCCCTGGTAGGAGATCAATTCCTGAAAATTCAGTCGACGAGAGTGTTATTTCCAGCAACAGGTCTATAATGAAGTTAAACAAAAATTGGGATAGTGGACAACCTTGTCGGACACCACTTGAGGTTGTAAAGTCATTTGATAGTTCGCCATAAGCTCTCACTCGACTGGTAGTGTTCGAGTAAAGAGCCTTCACAAGGTTTATGTACTTCTGAGGTACACCTTTCAATGACAGACACTGCCACAGAACCTCTTGGTCTACAGAGTCAAATGCTGCTTTCAAGTCAAGAAAAACTATCATTGTCGGACGCCGATAAACATGTCTGTGCTCTAAAACCTGACGAATAGTGAATATGTGGTCGATGCAGCCACGACCAGGTCTGAAGCCAGCCTGATTTTCTCGTGTTTGCAGTTCAAGAGTCTTAGTTAGGCGCCCGATAATTATTGAGGCTAGTATTTTAGATGCTATGTTGGTCAGACTAATCCCTCTATGGTTATCACAGGATGATTTTGGCCCCTTCTCATATATTGGGACAATAAGTGATTGTGACCAGTCGGATGGGATTCCGTCCGTCTCCCAGATTTTAGCCAGAATATTAGTCAACCTAATCGCTAAAATTGGACCACTATATTTAAAGACCTCTGGAGCCAATCCATCTGGACCAGCTGCTCTTCCTCGTTTCCGATGAGTTGTAGCCTTTTGAACTTCAGGTAGGGTCGGGGGACCTACTTCAATGTTCCATTCAGACTGTCTTGGAATAGTGGGTAGGTGTGCAGTAGCTGAAGGCCAGCTGAATTGCTCCTTAGTGTTTCGCCCATCGTTCTAAACGTCTGGACTGAGAGCAGATAAGGGTTCCGTCTTTTTCCGAGATCGTTTCACTTACACTTCTTAATTTCGGTTTCTTTTATTAGTCTGAATAGTTGCCTGGTGTTGCCTACAGCCGCTGCCTTTTCCATCTCTTTTGCTTTCGTTGCCCACCACTGCTCACGATCGTTCCTTAGACTTTTAGTTAACCTAGATCTAATTTGTTTATGCTCTTCGTTGTGTCCAGAGCCTGATGGGATGAGTTTACGCGAATCCATCAGTGAAATAGACTTAGAAGAAATCCGCTCGTTTTTTGGAGCCCTATGGTTTAAATTACTAATAGATGTGACTGCTGTTTCCACAGCTGTTCGTATGTCTTTCCAAGCAGCATCTGGGTCAGTCTCGTTTACAGAACTGCCAAGATGTGAACTCAGTTGCTCCTGGAATTTACATTTGGCTTCCTCGTGCTCCAGTTCAATTTTAATGGGTCTTCTTAGTGTAGTTTTACTGCGTCTAGTGAGACGCAGACAAATGCGTGCTCGTATTAAAGCGTGATCAGAGTCTAAACAAGTATTCCAATGCGAGCGACAATCTTCTATCGAGCCTCTCCAACGATGGCTGATGGCAATATGGTCTATCTGAGTCCATCGTTGGTTTGGTGCAGATGGTCGCCATGTTAGTCGATGTCTCTCCTTATGTTTAAAGTTAGTGTTTGCTAAAAATAAACGATTGTCTGAGCATAGTTGCAACAGACAACCAAAACTAAGAGGGAAAAACTGTCAACACAAAAAAACCTGGTAGAATCTATGGACCAGAAGTATGAAATAATCTCATGTTTAAAACTTTATGCAAAAAAATGAGCGTATCTCCACTACTATACATTGCAGATTATCAGGAATAAAAAATGTCGCAAAAGAACCATATCAACAGATCAGGAATACAAGCTAAATAAAAATTAAATGGCAAGCACTATGCATGGAAAATATGAGACAATCCAATATAGCACAAAACAATTGAAACTAATTAGTACCAGAAAAAGTGATTCGCAAAAATACCCGCTGATATGTATAAGTTAATAATCCAAGTACCCCAAGCAAGGCCATTTGAAAAAGCATTCATGACAAAGTAAAAAAAACTAATTACATGGATACATTTAGCTTATCTTATGAGCCAGTAAACGTTTACAACGTAGATAAGTTAGATTTCACAGACGAAAATATTTTTGCACGAAAAGTAATTAAAATGTCTTTTAAATATTTCTGATTACTTTCAAGAATTTACCTGTCATCGTTCCACCATGATTAGCATGAATCAAGCCTAGAGCAAACAAACCACCACCTTCAGTGTACACGGAACCGGATGAACCGCTTGCATCTTTGGGCAAATAGGCAGACATAAGACGTAAAGCCTCTTTTTCATGACCTGAAAGGATAAACAACAGCAAGACAATCATAAGTTATAACTATCAGTGAAAACTCGGACAAAATATCAGTCAACCTAATCAGTACTGAAATCAATGTTTATTATTATCCCGGTAAGTACACTCCCATACAATCGAAAATAATAAAATATTTACCTTTGTGTATAACCCCAAGGGTAGCAGTAGCAGTGAATTTAGCCCAATTTACAGCTTTTCCTAACCAATTTAAATGATCCCTCAAAAATTGATCTGATGTTGTTCCACAATGCATAATACCATTTGCAATAACTGTAGCATTATGAGTCACGGAATGTCGCACCTCATCACGTATGCGTTCAAGTAGTCGAAGGTCAGCTTTGTTATTTCGTATCAAAAATTGGAGGTGCAATTCAATTACCTAGATATAAGAAAATCGAATATTTAGGTAGTTAAGACAATATCTACTAATGACTATAGTAATAAAAAAACGTGCATCCACAATGTACGTTGGAATGGTAAAGTTAAATTATACACTAGTACTTTACTATGGTATGATCATCTTTTTTCAATATCCTTGCGTTCGATTATATTGGTAATTCAGTACATGGATCGTTATTGTCATACAAACCTGTAATCTGATATCTTGTAATGCCACTCCGTTACACGAACGAACATGACATGCGACCAAACAAGTTAATATGAAAATTACGTGGTGACTGTTTTAATATTGCTTTAGAAGATCAATGACATTAATCTGAGTTAAGAGAAATATAAAATACTGCTCTTAGGTACCGTCTACTGAATGAATAAAATCCCCACCTGATCAAAGTAAAACTGGTTTATTGTGAAGAAATGAATACCGAAAGTGACGGCTTTTTGCCGAGTTCGAACATTCGAAATACACTTAATGACCAACGTTTGAAGATGTTCTACAATGGTAAACTAGTCATGATAAAATCACAGGTGCATGAAATAAGCTTTCGTTTAATTTTTGTAACACATAATCAACAGAAGGGAATGTTAAAGAACTCAATCTAATTAAAGTGTACGCGATTTAAGCCTCTAAAGTGGTCTAGTTTGTAAAATATATTCTCTAACTAAAATGATTAGAAAAGGTTGTTCCTACCTTCGAATTACATCTGTTGGTAAGTTTGTGAAGTGCTGAAGAGCCTTAGAATTGTATACCCTTAATTTTATCTGTCAATGTACATAAATAGTTGCACAAATCAGTTAAAAATTCAAGAATCCGAATGTTGTTAGGAGAGTTACAAAAAGGTCGAGTGGAGTTTAAAGCTCCGTATATTTGTTTACTATAGTGTGGTTAGTGAGTGCTTGAAGTCACTCCCATCAATAAACATTTACACAGAAATAATGACAGTTCGAAAACTATTTTGTGATGTTAAGCATTACAAAAAGAATATACTCGTCGCGTCGACTGACAACCTTTATTTAGTCAGTATAATACACCTTACCATTTTATCAAACTAAATACTGTCTAACGATAAATTAGCTTGTTAATACTACAATAAAACCAATTATGTACGATTCCAACGCTTACTTTATCTCCTGATAAAATACTGACCAAGTGCATAAGACGACTTTTGATTTCTTTATCGAATTCTGACAGCGTTTCATCTGCTGGTATCTCAATCTCTTTGTTTGTTTCACCAGATGATGCAGTTTCCACCGCTTCTTCTGCTTCCTTTTTGTCTGATTTATTCTTATCACCATCTGTGGTTTCAACGTTGGTACAAGCTGAACCCTCCGGCGTTTTTGGACTTTTTGTAGCGTTTTTATCACGTTCAATTAAGCTCATTATATGACTCAACTTTGAGCTCCGGGCAAGAGAGGCTGAAACACGTTGAAGAAAGTTTTGGGTTGCATTTTCATACAAATCAAAACCTATTTGATATGCTGTTACAGCTGCCTCTTGTGATTGTAGTAACAAGTGTTCCAGAGTATCTGCTGTGGCCTGAAAAGGAAGTAAATGTATACCACTTAGTGTATTTATCCGCACATCATAAAATTAAAAATTTGAGGGACCAGGGAGGCCAGTGAATGTATGTCTTTACCAACCACTTAGTAAATTAACACATTTCAATGAAATTATGATATATCAGCTCTTCTGATCACATATGAAAATACCATATTACATAATGACATACGAATTATGATGTGAACATGGAATCCCACTCAATGATTAATATATTTACTGACCAATGACAAAAGTAGGACAATTATTTTCTTTACGAATTCCAACAAATGTGTTCTCAAAATGTTAACATGATGGAGGACATGAAAACTTACTAAATTTATATCAGAATCAAATGGTATTTGGTTCTTAAAGTTAATCTTTTAACTACAATTTTCCTGAACGAACAGACTAAAACGGTCAACACGTGACATGCAACATAGGATCTGGTACATTTATTTTATGTTGTCATAGCATACCAGTACAACAGAATGTCAGAGTAGTATAAGTAGTAACAAGATTTGTGGTAGAAAAAGTTGAGGATAAAAACTATGGTCCGAAATAGTATGAATTTGTGGAAAAAAGCAACTTAAGATAATCAATAAACTCAAGATCTAAGTGTACACAAAGAGTGAACACAACTGTACCATTGCGAACGATATTGAGCCATGTTACCTGAAGTCCCTAATTTTATTTTTTTTTTATTTAAACACATAAAAATTGGTAAAAAAAAAAAGGGGCACCAGATATATATGCGCCGCACAAATTTCATTTGATTTGTGTGAGGGCTGTGATACTGCCCAGGTTCTCAAACTGAAGGTGGTTTTCTTAGGGGGTCACACCCGAAGCCTTTGGCCTAAAGGTCTGATCCACAAGGCAATGGATCATCGTAAGGAGATGCATTCTCATGGTTGTCAGTGACCAACGATCGATTCATACGCCATTTGTTCCCGCAGGATACTGGAACCCATGTGCACCATTGGTTTGGAATGAGGGTTTTTCAGCTCCCCTAGGTGGACCCTCCATATCCACCAACCCGGTCAAAGAGCCGGACATTCGCTTTTCGTCCTCTCAATTTCGTAAAGAACACCCCCACCACAAGAAGGCAGTGAGTAGGACTTCCTTGGCAGAGGCTATGTAGGCGTGGCCATGTGAGAGCATTTCGAGAGGGAGAGCGGACTCTCCCCACTCTCGGACATTTGTGAGCCTAAACACCGGTTACGATAATTACGAGGACCACAACCAGATAATCTCAACCTAAATACATGGCGCAGTTCGACAGTTAATGATTTCATGGACTGACGTCAAGTTTTGACTTGGTTGCTCAAACATTTTCCCCAGCTCAATTCTACACCAGCTATCACGCCCCATCAAAGAAAATATATAACGTGTTTGTGAACCTTTTAAAAAGATTTTAGGTTTTTGGTTAGATTTACGATGATGGGTCATCATATACCTCGAATTTGTGTGGATGACAACCTATTTATATTCTCCATCAACTATCGATATGTTCCATTAGAGCCACACTTAAGCTGTAGACAAAAATGACCCTCAATCTGAATCCATATGATCGGATGACAGTGTTAACGAAATAATATCCTGATTAAACCTGTACATATTCATCGACTTGGTTTACGTTAGTGAATAACGGAACAATTCAAATGCGAGAATGGTTTTTGGATACGTATATTTCAAACATCCACTGACCCAGACAATGAAAGAAAAGAAGCTGGATTTGGAAAGTCAAACGTGCAAACTCAATTTAATAAAATGTGAATAAATATTTGAAGTCAGACAGAAAAACAAGCTTAAGATATGAGAGTAAGTGATAAACACTCACACACATACGCTCAGGTAAGAGCAATGAGGATAAAAAGTGAATAACCGACAAGGTCAAATATATGTGTAAATAATGACTAAGGAAGACCAGATTAATTGGTGCTTCTAAAGTCTAGAGCAATCTAAATGGTACGCTATCGCTTAATCCACCATTGGTCATGTTATTCTTAGTGCTATTTCTTTCCTTTTGAGTGATATATATGTGAATGGTTTAGTTGAAGTAGCTTGATGATTAAAGTACACGACTTCCAACTAACATGTTTTAAATTCAGACATACTTTGGTTTAGATACTCGGGTAATACCGTTGGCTACGTATAGAAATTTATACCAGATAAATTAGCTGACAATCTTGAAAAACAATGATGTTTCATGGAACATTCAAATGTAACAAGTGAAGGAAATATTTTAAAATTGACAAACCTGCGGGTCATCCATTAGTACTAAGCATTGACAAACATTTACAGCATCGGAAGGAAGAGCTCGGTTCATATAAACAGAAACTAAGATCTTAAGAAGACGGTTTCTTAGGCGTACACTATCGATTAAAGTGAGCACAACACGAAAAGCATAGCGAAGCATGCCCTCTTGATCATCCGATGAAATTATCGCCTTTTCAAATATGTCCAGTCTGAAACAAAAGTATTTTATTTACTTAAGATATTTCATCCCAATACAAAAGTGGGAAATAGCTGAAAATATGTGGGTAACAAAGAGCAAATACTTAACCCGATGAGTTGGATCAGTACTTTAAAATCATTAATGTTAGATGGGCGATTCAGGGTGAAATAAAATTAGTTAGATACCGGGAAAATCAATATATTTTTTGAGTACCCGAATCATCACGTATTAGCATACTGAGAGCCGATTAAGGGTGACCTACTTACATTACAGATTAGAAATGAAGACTAAATAATAAGCTCGAATGAAACAGATATGGTTCAGACCTCAAAGCACATTCGCTACTAACTAGTAAGTACTACTTTGCATCCCAAATGAACAACTTTCCTATCTATTTAAAATCTGGGTGAGACTATAATTTATGGACGACCTTTGAGTGGCGCTAAAAAGACCTTGAGAATGTCCATCTACATACCATGGCTAAATGAGGGCTATAAACCAGTGTAATTTGGATTAATATTTACACTTGATGATTAGGGTTAGGAAGTAGATTTACGGTTTTCGTTGCGAACTGACATCAGCTATAATACCAAAACTCTACTTAGCTAAGTGAACGAATTAGTTTCGCGCCAAAATCCAAGACCTGATATCGTAAACCTGATTGGCTCGTCCAAAAAGTATAGTCTCACCAAAATCTGTTTATTTGTACGTGTGAGAAGTAAGACGTAAACATCTAGTGCCTTAATTCCATTTACTATCCACTGTATGTCATCAGTCTGATTGCCTTAATTAATTGAACAGTAATCACGTAGGAGCATGCATTATAAGGAACTATATACGTTCATAATCGAATAGACAAAATAACGGGAAGATCTCGCCTTATATGGAAAAGCAACCTCAAGAGCAGATAATCTAAAGAACTCCGACAATGACTTGAAAGTATGGAAATTTAATTGGACACAGTGTAATTGGCAGGTGGATGGAGGATATTATAATGCAAAAACAATGATGAGATTACACCAAAAACATACCTCCGAGTTTCAATAGCTATCCCTAGGGCTTGTTTATACTGTTTGTGATCAAAGCAACGGTCAAACATTTTGTTGACAACGTGTTCTAGTCTTTTGTATGTTGGACTGGTAACAGACCAAGTACTGTCCTCTGAATTTTCTGTTACAACGGGACCTGACGAATCCACAAACTGATCTTGAGCAGTTCGAAGAGCGGTATACTTATCAATACATTTAGCTACACAGTTGTAATTAGTGTTCGTTAGTTACCAATAATGGTTTCCACAAATTCGGTATTCGTATTTATATCGAAAAGATCTTCAGCACACAAAGCATAGTGAAGTGCATCATCATAGACAGCTAGATGATAATAAACTTTGGACACAAGTAAAGCAGCGAGTTTATTATATTCAAAATTAGAGTCTTCATGAAGTATTTCAATTTTCATTACTGCTTCTGAGATTTCAGCCCAAAACTCGTCAACCATATCATAAAGACGTTTTAGAGCAAATGCCTGAAGTAAGAATAAGCAAAATAACTTGTTTGTTTTTACTTTGACATCAGAGCCCTTGTCGTCCAAAAGCGAAACAAGTCCAGCAGCAGAAGTCAGTGCCATTGCAGTCCGTGACTAATCAAGGTAACGTCGGCTTTGAATGACGCGCTTCTTCGGTCTTCCTAGGTTCGAGAAGACAAGAGACTTATATTACTTCTAAAAATTTATTTCACTAGGATTATGAAATCTTTTTAAAAAAGCTGAGTAAGAGTCTGATTCCATATACTGTGGAAAAGCTTCATCGAATGACGTCCGGATGCGAAAGTGTATGAACTTTGCTTTCTAAACATTATAAGAAAATTCTCTCCGATGGTCAACTTTGGGAAAATACATTAACATCAAAATCATCAGTTATTATGAAACAAGTCACTGCCTGATTGCCTCTGCAAGTTGGAGGGAATGAGTCATGTCGTAGTATATTATTATACGATACTTCAGAGAGGTCTTTCACCTACTTTGCCCATACTCGCTGGATCCACTCTAACACAACTGCCTGATATTTATACTCACAATTACAAATGCCCTGGAATATTCAGAAAATATCTCAACTTGGCTTCAGAAATGTTAGACCACCTGTCCACAATTTCCTATAGCCTTCAGAAACTCTCGCCATACTCTAGCCTGTGCATACTTAGCCACAACTTGCCGTAACTTCGTAGCTCCTATAAATACTTATTGTAGACTTGGGTATTTGATAAGAATAAAAAATACTACAAACACCACCTGGAGAATCCCGGTCCTCACAGATTTCAGTGAGACTAAAGCATGGCCCACTGACACGCTCTAAGTTTGGGTGGGATATCTTTAGAAAACTTTGCTGTGACCTGTGGTTTAGAAGTCTACAGAAACATTTACATGGCTAGCCCAACCTCCTCTCGCGATCAAGTTATTCAGTGACTCTTTGATCCTATCGTTTTCCAAGAGAAACTTCCTTTCCACTTGACTTGAGATAGCTCATATGTCCTCCGCTAATTCACCACCCATACTAGTGAATCTTATCGTTCGGTGTGCTCAGTAAAACCAATGAGATCAGGATTATTGTTGGAAGCTTAAAAAACTATTTATTTTGGGGATTTCTTTACCACTGCAATCATATAGCCGTTAGACAACTACATTCTGAAATAACTACAGGATACAGCATGAATGTGGCCTCCTAGGAACTTCCAGCTGACCTTTCACCACCAACAACATTAGATGGAACGTAGGACGGTGGTTGGGGATAATTGAAGAGAAACTTTTGACTTTAATTTGGTACCATGTGGCACTTTTCAACACAGTGTTTACTCGTAAATTTCATTAAGCTATCCGAGCTGCTACTGACCCCCTGCATGATGTATTTGCAATTTTTTGTTCACTGAGTATCGAACAGTTTCATTTTTGTTTGATCCTTTAGTGCTGACTGAATCCTATCGATTAGGTTGCAATGATTTCACTAATTTCAGCGACTCGACATTGCAATTGTTATGATTATGATTGGAACAATACATTTGGGTTTGTTATCTGAAGTTTATAAGTAACCGTTTGACACCTGAATTGGCTTTCTTGACACAGTAAGTTACAAACGCATCAGTCAACTATGTTTCGATAACGTACTCAGGTAACATATAAACATAACAGTGCGGATATCCTCACAAACACATTGATACAATTCTGACACTAGTGCGAGATGCAATACAGTTAAAGAATATATTTTCGATAAGAATAACCATGGGGAACTACTGAAATCTGTGCTTTAGCGGACAGTGTCCAAGCATTATCCGGATTACATTTTCGATTCTGTTTCAAGGATATGATCCTAAACAATCAGGACTAATAGGTACAAGAATGTTACAGTTATTCAGTGACTCTTTTGTCTGTGCAACCATTATAATGAAGTATCTCAAAACCAATCAAATCAGAATTCATGAATGAGGGAATCCGATTATACGCTCAGTATATGATTTAAACTGACTGCTCGTTACAAAGGAAGTCTAGCGCAGTGATGATCTCGTGCAGATAAGTGACTAAGCGTCCCCAACAGTGTGTGTCCAGCAAAACTGATGGGGTCAAAATTAGTTTTTAAGCCTTTCAGGATCACTTGCTTTGATGATTAATATACCATTAAAGCTGTAGTAGACAAATACTGTGCTTTTATCTCTGTGTATTATGGCTAAAGCATATAGAGTTCTTTCTTGCTCCCAACTCCTCCCTCTGGTTAGTTTCGAGTCTATTAAATTTCAATGACCAAACAACGTTAGACGATGTAGAACACAAAAAGTTCCAAAGAAACCACATGACTGTGCACTTCCATGAACTTTAAAGAGTAGTGACCCACTGAAATTCTCCTATAAGAGACCAAGAGCTTTTCGATTCAGAGTTAAAAATTGCGCGAATAACATATTTTTGGACCCCATATCCTCTTAACTATTTCGAGTATGCAATCTGGTGTTAGTTCGGTAGCATCATTTTTGCTGCGAGTCCTGAATGTCCTGCATGTTCCCCTGTGGGGATTCGAGTGTGCTTAAGAGCAAACGGTTACTACAAAATTCATTATTTACAATCCAAGTTCCTCATTCTATGTATATCATGTGAGAAAGATCTAGCTTTCTCCACGAATACATATTAGACGAACAAAATGCCGAAAATTTGGTCGTCAATCAATCATAAAAGAAAATGGCATTCTGCATAGATGCTGTTGATCCACATTTAGTCGTAACCCATACTTTCAGTAAGACTAGTTCGCTATTTCGAGGATTATTGTATTTCTCGTGATTCCTAGAATGTTTGCTAATGACTTAAAATTTTTGCCACTAGACTCAGACTGGACAAATTTAATCAAGCCAAACGCATAAGTAACGTTGATAGAGCGATATTCTACAGAAAAAATTATTTACTGCTGAAAAATGGAAGCATATTTGCTAGACAATAAAAATGTCTGAGAAGTATAAACTATCCAGAAACGTTCCTTAGTGGTCAATAATGAGAGGAATTGGGAGTTTTTTAACTCCATGGTAAGGATACTAAACATATCTGATTTGTTGAACACACTACCTCCACTGCTGCCACTGCCTACTCAGAACCCTGATGAAGTGCGATCTAAGTCTTTCACTAACAGAAAGTCCGAAAACACTTAACGACTGCATGGGGATACTGTCAAAACTTGTGGTGTTCTTAACTTTGGCCAAATGCAGCTATCATGCTGGCCCTTGAGATTTTCCAATAATTGTCAGGATCTACATTCACCCATACCAAGAAACTTAATAATGAGTTCTAACTCACGAACAGATGGTATCGATCTTATTAAGAGCGAATTAGCCGCTGTCTATAAGCAATTAAGTGATATGCGTTCTAAAGTGGAGTCACTTGCGGGCTCTTTATTAAAGCATGATGATCTTAAACTAGAACTAAAGACACCGTCACCCCTTCGACTGCTGTTGTCAAAGGATATAGTTACTTCTGAACTTGAAGACAGGATCAAAGTAGAATCAGTCATCGACTTGATAGCTAGTGAAGTCACCAAACGAATAATCTCTCGAAATAATGTGATTATATATAATATACCGGACAAAGTTGCCATTAAAACTGTAAGAAACTCGATACTAAAGGCAGCTAATCTCCAGGACAGTCCATGCCAATGTATCCGACTTAACAAAAAGCATCAAAAATACTCGTGCCCTATCCTGTTTAGATTCGATTCCCATTTATTAGCGGAACGTTTGAAAGAATCTGAACAGCTAGTCTGTGCGCATACGAAGTTTAAAAACGTTCGTATAGTCTCAGACAAAACCACCAATCAAAGACTAACACAAAAGCGTACCATGAACGAAAATAACATTGTTGAGGTCACAACAAATGTGATCGCGCCAGCAGCTTAACCCACTGGTGCAGCTAATCTACCTCATGTTAGTCAGTGTACTGATATACCAATGCAGTGTGCTAGCTTGCCTCTCATACCCCTAGTGGCCCTAGATAACCAGGACATATCTGATGGAGACACTAATGTCATTCTTTCCAGTGTAATATCGGAAGCCCACAATCAAACACCTGATTTTATTGTGATGGCTCATAAAAACACTGCTAAACCTAAAAAGAATATACCAATTAAGAAGAAAGTAAATAAAAAACCTTCTAGTTCTAAACCGATTACCAAAAATATTTCAACGGCCTTACCAAACAAAAGTATAATTTCTGAAACCATGCTTAACCCTACTCATCGTAAGGGAGGTTATAAGGACGCATTTCGTTCAAACGTTACACGAGACGGCCACTACAACCATCATGTAAGCAGGCCTACTATTAGACAGACGGCAATGAATCAACGTGCCCCATGGTTTCCCCCAAATGTTATAAATAATAAACTTGCAAGATGTAACGCAACCCCAACATGCAGGCACCTGTCCTAATTGCCCACCAAAATAAGTACAACAAATTATTCAACCTTACCAAAATAAGGATTTTTTTCGGCCTCCAGAGATCCCTTGTTCCACTAGCACTACAATTCGCTCATGCTGTAGCCCATGCGATCCGGCAAACACATTAAACCATAGTCCAGGCATAGCTAGAACTCATACCATCGATAAGGATGCTCTCGGTTTTTTTACACTACACACTCCCTTTTTAAACTTATTACTTATTAACGCACGTTCACTTCTGAACAAAATTTCAGCCTTGAGAACCTTAGCCTTTCTAGCCAAGCCTTCTTTTATACTTATCACTGAAACGTGGTGTTATCCAGCAGTGGCCGATTCCGAATTAAATATCCAAAACTATCGACTCTATCGCTGTGACAAAGAAACTAAGCGAGGAGGCGGTTGTCTTATATTTGCTTTGGATACCTTAACAACTAACAAAGTTGGAGATAGTATCCTGAGTAGTTTACCAGAATCGATCTGGATATCAATCAATACCCTAAATCAAAGTCTACTCCTAGGTTGTATATATAGAGCTCCTGATAGTACTGATAATTTGAATGATCTTATTATCAATGCATTTATACACGCATCTACTCTAAACTTCAGTGTTAAGATTATCACTGGCGATTTCAATTATCCTGGGATTAACTGGAGTACCGGTAGTTGTCAGTCAAGCAATGATGAATTTTTATCAATCCTTAATCTGTACTGCTGGTCACAGTGGGTTCGTACCCCAACAAGGGGTGATAATACACTTGATCTAATATTTAGTAGAGATATCATTCCCCTATCTGTACAAGTATACAACGAGTTTGAAAGCAGTGATCATAGGATAGTAGCTTGTGCTCTCCCCATTTATCCCTCCTACAACCGACCAATTCAAAGAACCTGCAATTATAGAGACTATAAGCATGCAGACTGGGACCTCTTGCGCTCACTGATCAAACTCTCAGACTGGGATGAATTCTTCTCATGTAATAGTCTGACAGATGCCATCAACATATTCTATTTGATTGTTAACTCTTGTCTAGACTCCTGTGCACCAATTAAGACTTACAGGATTAGTAAACCTTACGAATTATATATACCAGCTAAATATCGTAATAAACTGACGCCTAAAGAAACGTTATTTTATATCTAACGACTTCACGGCAGTCACACAAATAACAATAATTTTTAACCAAATTAAAGAGAAACATAGGTTAAAAGCCATCAATGAAGAGCTATTAGCACTAAGTACTAACTCAAAAGTGCAAAACCTAATCCACCTTTACAATAAACATGCTAAATCAACTCAAAATGTTGATATACCATGCATCCTACATAATAATAGTTTTATATATGACCCAAAAACTATAGCAGACCTTTTCAGTGGTAATTTTGCAAATGACAAAGAATCCATAAATGGCTCTGTTTCTAGAGTTATATGCATGACTGGTAACTCAATTAAATCTATCTCCTTCACATGTCTGAAAATTAGTAAGGTTATAAATAACCTCAAGGTTTCGAAAGGTCACGGAGCAGACGGGATTTCATCATTTCTCTACAAAAATATGGTGGTCCAGATATTACACTTCTCCTTAAGCTGTTTACTCTCTCTATGGAATCAGGCTCTTATCCTGACCGTTGGAAAACCGCGTACATCATACCACGTTACAAATCCGGAGATAAGACTGACATGAACAACTATCGGCCAATAAATATTACTCCAGTTATCTCTAGGATTATGGAAAAAATTATTAGCGACGAACTATCCAACTATTTATTGACTGAACAATTTATTGATGATTCGCAACATGGATTTCTTAAAAATCGATCCTGTATGACATGTCATTTTGATTTTTTTTAATTTAGTCTATTCTCTTCGTAGCCAAGGATATCTAGTATTAGTGCTATACCTGGACATTTCTAAGGCCTTCGACATGGTCAACCACCAACTTCTCATAGGTAAACTCGCATCTTATGGGGTCCAAAACCCGTTACTAGCCTGGTTTGATTCCTTCCTCAGCAATCGACATCAAATAGTTAAAATCAACTCTTCATTGTCGAATGCCGTCCCTGTTAGAAGTGGGGTAATTCAGGGTAGTGTCTTAGGTCCTTTGCTCTTTTTAGTTTTCATTAATGATATTTGTGAGTGTTTTAGTGTGGGTAAGTCCATTTTGTATGCAGACGATCTTAAGGTGGTGTACTCATTTTCTTCACATGAGCTGAGCAATATTCAAAATTGTATCAGCACGGAGCTTAACAAGGTAGCACACTGGTGCTCGAAATGGCAACTGGAGCTTGATACAGCTAAATGTGGATGGTTATGCTTCGGTGATACATCACTCAACCTCGATCTTACCATAAATGGTGAAATGTTATCTAGGTTACACACAGTAGTAGATCTAGGACTTAGGTACTCCGACGACTTGTCGTTTACTGAACAGATAATGAAACAGACGTCCAAGTCTCAACGCCTTATAGGTTATATAACTCGAAACCTTCATAACAGCGAATCTCGTATTCTAATGTACAAAGTCTGTGTTCGACCACTCCTCGAATACTGCGCGTTTCTCCTTAGTAGCACGCGCATAAAGGATAAATTAAGACTGGAATCAGTACAGAGACGATTTACACTTCGTACTCTTGGAACTGATAGTGTCTTGACATATAATTCGAGGTGTAGTAAACTAGGGCTTGACCCTTTATGGAAGAGGAGACTCAAACTTAACCTTATCTTCTTTTTCAAAATACTTAACAAACTCTCCTTCACATCCAGCCAGGCGATTCAATATGCTAAAGCTTCACATTACGACATTCGTAACTCCTTGTCTTTAGCGAAACAAACATATTCTAGATCTTCTCTCTATATGAATTACTTTACCTGTAAGTTTTCTAGGCTCTGGAATAATCTACCTCAAACTATGCGTAGGTTAAACTCTCTCCCATTGTTTGTTCGCTCAATTAATGCCTATTGCTCCCCTGAAAACGCATTAAATGCTCTAGCGCCTGCAAGTGTATCTTACTCCACAAGTGAGATTATCGGAACTTTAAGTGTTTAACCTCTTACTTGCTATCATTGTTTTGTTGTTCCGTGCTCCTTGCTTTTATTTTACTTTCTCTAGTTGTAGATAATTATCAATAACTCGCTCTGGCACTGGAAATAACCTTACAGAACAACGTTGATTAATCATCAGGCTATCCACTTAAGAAAAAATGACAAGTTCCCTGGTGTTGCATTGGCTTGCCGTGATATATGCCATATATAAACTACTTATCAATTACTAAACCAGCAAACATAAAACTTTCTTATATTTCATGTTTGCTCTCTACATTAAATGTTGATTTCTATATCAATCTGATCATGCCTGTAAACTGGTGTGAATTCTGTAAATATTATTTTCAGAATATATTATTATTTGGTCACACTTTTTATTGGATATTATCTTGTCACTTCGCTCATTTTATGATTATGTTCCTAGGCTACTATGAAAGGTTCAGGAAATGCAAATGGAAGAACCCAGATTGTGAACTTGTTTCCACCCCAGAGGAAATATCCTAGCACTATGAGGAGACAGTAGTACTGCATCATTAGTGGAGGACGATCATGATGTAGATCAGGTACTCTCAAATTCTTTTGGCAATGTATGTATGTCCTCTCCTTCAGTTTGTACAACCCCTCCACACACACTGGATACTATGACCATTAAAGAACTCAATGTCTTTGATCTGTTAAATGGGCGCGGTATAGTCAGATCCACGAGACTAGATGAGATACATTCTAGGTTACTGAAGGAATTAGCTAATTTTGTCGCAAATCTTCTAAGCATATGTTTAAATCTGATTACAACCCAGGGCTGATTACTAAAAGATGGGGAGAGTGCTATAGTAAGACTTGTTTTCAAATCAAGAACGAGACACGAACCCGAGAATTATCGACCTGTAAATCTAACCAGCGTGGTTTTTAAAATTTTACAGATTATTGGGACATTGTTTAAGTACCTCGGTGAAAACGGGATTCTTTCTGAAAAGCACCATGGCTTTAGAACATGTTATTTGTCTCATTAACTTACTTGTAGTCCGTGAAAGTTGGTATGTTCTTAAAGATTAGAAGTTACTTATAGATTAAGCTTACATTCACTTCAGCAAAGCTTTTGATAAAGATCCTCACAATCAGCTATCGTATAAGCTAAGTAATATAGGAATTGATGGAAATTTAGCAATGTAGATGGAGAACTTCCTAGCTGCGCATCAGTTAAGAGTATGTATGGACCCTAAGTTTTCTAGATGGAAATCTGTGCTTAGCAAAGTATATCAGGATACAGTCTGAGGCCTTGGTTGTTCCTCCAATACGTTAATCACCTTCATAGTATCTTACCATCAACGCTTTTGTCACATGCTGACGATGTCAAAATATAGAGAACGGTAAAAAGTAAGTATGATAGTTTAGATCTTCAAAACAACCTGGAAAATCATCTGAATGGTCCAGTCGCCGATAAATGTTTTCAAGAGCATTATGATGATCACCGAAGTACAAATACATACACGGTGAATAACATTGAGCTACCTGTTGTCCAGGTACACAATAACTTAGGAGTCGTAGCTGTCTAAGACTTAGAAACTACGACAGACTGACATGCGACTGCTACCAAAGGTTTTAGAACCATATGGTCAATACATAAAACCCTTATCCATATTGACACTAAAATATTTTTGAGTACGTATACAGCATTCGTTCAGCCTAAACTCGAATACTGCATACAAGTGGCTAGCCCCTGCTTAAAAATGTGGCAGTGAGCTGTTGATAAAGGTTCAAAGCACCACAACTAAGCTGATTCCCGGGATAGAAAATCTCTCATGTGATGCTCAACTAACTAAACCAAACCTTTTTCTGTTGTCATATAGAAGAACCAGAGGCGATTTGATCACAGCTTTAAATTACTTAGTGATGAACTTGAATCTGATATGTCCCTACGTGTCTCGTCTTCAAAATGGAGAATTAACGAGGTCACTCTGGAAAAGTTCACAGAACTAGAACAAACTAATTGCCAGCTGACTATCAATTTCCCATGGAACCATCAACGGATGGAATTCATTTTAACAACACGTGATCGAATCTCCATCTGTGGACACTTTCAAGAGAAAGTTGGATCGACTGAGAGAACACCATAACCAGGATTACCACAGGCCATGTAATCTCCTGTTCTTTTCAATCTGAGACGAATAGTTTGTTTTTGTATCCACCTAAAATTCAACTGATGGGATTACTTAAATGTAATCTTTGTCCTTAATGTAGTCTCCCATAGTCTAGTAATATTAATCAATTCTTCTGAGATTTGTTCAACTGAGAGGCCAGGCTTCACACACTGAACTACAACAATGACCTGAAATCATACCATTTCCTCGAGAAGTGACTAAAAATAAATAACCCTCATTACTGAAGACTGAAGACTGAAATACTACTTCGTCACAACATTATTGGATATTGAAAGTTAGTTGTAAAGCGCCATATTTGTGCTTGGTGCGTTAATGGCGTTGACTCTTACGAACTCAGTTGAACCGTCGTTTGACTCTATTAATTTCTCTTATGGACTCAGTAGACAACAAGAACGTAACAGGAAAAAGAAATTAAGGAAAAAAGCTTCACTGAAGCGGCGTAGAGAGCTGAAAAACCAGCCAAATTTGTCAAATGGGGTTTTAGACTATCCTAATGGAGTGCATGAAGACGAAGGAAGTGACCCTGAACCAGAAGATGAAATTATAGAGTTTCAATATAAAGGGCCGTTCGAACGCTTCAAGGTGAGTTACGATTGGTAGGCTATTGTCATGTTTAGTGATATGTCATTATGTTCATTGAAAGTCTGCTTCCGGACATTAAGGATTGACTGTCACGTTTTAGAATCCATACGGCTTGAATTGAGCGTAAACACGTGATATTAATTACCTATTTTGCAATCGATCATTAATTCTGAATATTTGTCTTCATGTGAATAAAGACTCAGATTTTGTTTATTCCCGCCATCTCTAGACTTAAATAACATCCCACACTATTCATCAGCTGTAAGTCTTTATTTTCCTTCCACTCTATGCGCCTGTCAGTGCTCTTCATTCCAAACTATTTAAACCTTATCCTCTACTCATGTGCTTCAAATTTCACGGTGGTAGACGTTCGAGATAACGGGTCTTTTTAGTCCAACACAAATCAGTTGCGTTACCGCTATTCCTTGCCTTTCATACATTGATTATTACGAACCTCCAAAATAATACTTTGTGATTCGGGTTTTACGATTGCTTGACGCCACCACGAAATGCATGGGTTCGAGACAACGATCTTAAACTGAGAGAAGTTATTGACACGAGACTGAAAAGTGTCTCGGAACGTAGAGATGACTGCTTTTTTGTGTTCGGTTTTGGAGTGTTTTTACTTCGAAGTGCATCGAATCAAATTCCTGTGTTTCTAAAATGCTGCCGTTACGTGATGTTTTCAAGATTAACGATTTTGTATTCAGATGCTTATTCGTTATAATCTGAGTGTTTGGTGTCATTTCTCCTGGCTCATGTTCAGAAAGACTCGGTGATAACATTGGACGGTGATAGGGTTGGACGCCTTAATTTTAGTTGTCTTCTGAATCATACTTTCGACGTTAGCTTCCCATTTTCTGATTCCTATATTAATTTCATCTCTCTTTTCTAACATGGGTTAAGCACAATCGCTACAAGTCTCACTGTATTTGGCAAACTGATCGAAATATATTCAAGAGAAAAAAGTTTAGCAGGTTCACCTTTATACCATTAGCAGCTTTAAGGAATTTTCTGTTATCTTATTTCAGAACATTCCCCTTAATCTGCAGATTGCTTCCAATCTCTTAGCTACCAGAACTTAGAAATTTAAGTATTTACAACATCATATTATAACTTGTAATCATTGTTTAGGGCTTCATCACATGAATATATATTCTTCCTAATCGTTCCTTCATTTTTTGTACACTTTATTATAAATTATTTACTTAGTTGCTTTCCTAATTCCATCGTACTAAAAGTTTGCAAAAGTCCCCCTACTGAAGTGTTTATTCTTACTTTATTTCTAGTTGGCTGATGATGAGGCAGATTCTGTTCCCTCTAAACCAGTATCACATACTGACATCAATTTGAAGGCTCGTACTGCTGCACTTCTTGCAGAAGAGGCTTCAGCAAACGAAGCCAGGCGGCGTTTCCCAAGTCAAGATCCTGAATCGAATAAAGGTCCACAGTCCAAAGGTGGTTCTGCAGGGGGATTAGATTCAGGGTCTAATGGGATTGAGGCACTAAGCAAGAAAAAGTTAAAACGTCTCAACCGTCCTAGCGTTGCTGCACTCAAACAGATGGTAGCACGTCCCGATGTCATCGAAATGTGGGATGTCTGTGCCAAAGATCCACTTTTACTAGCTTTCTTGAAGGCATATCGAAATACTGTACCAGTTCCCAAACACTGGTGTGCAAAAAGAAAATATCTACAGGGTAAACGTGGTTTCGAGAAACCTCCTTTTCGCTTACCCGACTTCATTGCTCGCACAGGAATAATGGAGATGCGACAAACGGTACAAGACAAAGTGAGTTCCTTAAGTCCTTTCCTTTAAATTTGTATATTTTCTCTTTTATCCTGGTAACCGTCATCTACATAATTCCCAAGTTTTGTTTAGTTTGGTTCTGTTAAAGTGTAGTTACTGTTGTGGCAACAACTTAAGTCAATGAAATTCTACGGACTTCAAGCTGCTATCTAGAGTATCCTCTGTTTCTTTTTTAAGTATTGCACGTTCAAAAAATGGAATAGCTTACAACATAGCTAAATGTATTTATGCTCCTAAAACAAATGCTACCGTTGATACATAGTTTCGGTTGTGTGAATACCTGTTTGAAGTTTATTTTGCCTCATACCTCCAACAGCACTCAAGACCACTGTTCAAGACTATTGGTAAATCGGTATATTGTTCAGTAGACTTGGTTTAACAGAACTACATACTGCTCCATCATACCTTGAAATTCACGCCATAAAACATTTGACGAAACATGTAAGTCTTTAAGTCACATTATGTTGATAACTTTTCCCTGTTTAGTACTCTGAGACTGCTTGAAGTTGATGATATATGAAACAGATGATTTCTTCATGCATATTTTCGTTGTGAATACGAAGTTCGAAAAAATTAAGCTTAAATCGGCAACAAGAGAGCAAGTTATTAATACTCATTTGGAGTTTACATTCATTCAAATTTGATAATATTAGAATGTATCTACTTAGTCGTCTGGACTTATTTATTTATTTATTTAAACACAGAAATATTGGTACGAGGAAGCACCAGATACATATGCGCCATACAAATCTCATCCGATTTGCTTGAGGGCTGTGATACTGCCCAGGTGCCCGAACTGAAGCAGGTGGTTTTCTTAGGGGTCCACACCCGGAACCTTTGACCGAAAGATCTGATCCACAAGGCAGTGGAGCATCGTGAGGAGATGCAGTCCCATGGTAGCCGGTGATCAACGATTGATTCGTACGCCATTTGTTCCCTCAGGATACTGGAGCTCATGTGCACCATTGGTTTGGAATCAGGGTTTTCCAACTCCCCTAGGTGGACTCGCCTTGTCCACCAAACCGGTTAATTTATTTTATTTATTTAAACACATAAATATTGGTACGAGGAAGCACCAGACACATATGCGCCATACAAATCTCATCCGATTTGCTTGAGGGCTGTGATACTGCCCAGGTGCCCAAACTGAAGCAGGTGGTTTTCTTAGGGGCCCACACCCGGAACCTTTGACCGAAAGATCTAATCCACAAGGCAGTGGAGCATCGTGAGGAGATTCAGTCCCATGGTAGCCGTTGACCAACAACAGGTTCATTCGCCATTCGTTCCTTCAGGATACTGGAGCCCATGTGCACCATTGGTTTGGAATCAGGGTTTTCCAACTCCCCTAGATGGACCCTCCGTGTCCACCAACCCGGTCAAAGAGCCGGACATTCACTTTTCGTCCTCTCAATTTCGTAAACAACACCCCCGCCACGAGAAGGCAGTGAGTAGGACTTCCCTGGCAGAGGCTATATATTCGCTGGCCATGTGAGAGCATTTCGAGAGGGAGAGTAGACTCTCCCCACTCTCGGCCGTACCAGGGCATTTGGGGGCAGTCGTCTGGACAGGGAAACAAAATTAACATCGATTAATGTCACAAATGAGTATCAGCGATTTGTGAACTTGGAACGTAATATCACACTTGTTCAGTTTGGTGGTTAGAGCTGCACTAAAGATAATGCACTTTATCGGAAAACAAACTCGGTCGCGTATGTTCCCTCAGGAAGTTCAAGTTTGAAAAGCGAATTTCCTTTCCGAACGACTCCACATTCTCCATGCTGGGGCTGTAAAATGTGGCAATTTACCAAGTTCTGCCCTTTCAAACACCATCGACACCATTGGTCGTAAAGACGGCCATTGCCAACCTGGAAGATTTAACAAACCAAGAAGCCGACCCACAAGTAACATAGCAATGACGTCCTAAAATTTACTTGTGACCAGTCAAACGAAAAGACCGATATAGAGAAGGTTTATTAGCCCGCTAATCAATGACTACTCTGCACACTTACAGGTAAATGAAGTCTGACGTAACCATCATGGCATATGAGATTTGGCCATCGGTGGAACAACCTATAACTAAACAGGAAAATAAATACTTGTGTAGGTAACCTGCCATTGTCAGGATTATTTCAATATGTCGTTTTAAAATCCCGCGTTCAACTATAATGTCATTCTGTTTCACTAACTCTGACCTGAACCTTATTGGTCTCGACTGGTTTGACAGTCTTCATTTGGCTGACAATCCACTATGTATACGGATGATTTAATGAAACTGCTGAAACCGTCCGACGATGTTTGGGAATCAGGTCTAGGTTATTACTAAAGTGTTCAAGCAGCGTTACTACTAGACCTTAACGTCTCTTTTGTCGCAACTTAAAAAATCCATTCCTTATGTACACCTGGTGAAAGTCAATGAGCCCATACAATTAGTAGAAGTAGTTACTTCAAAGGTAGTAATATATAAAAGAAAGATTGTGGATAAGAATACAGCACAGCAAGAAAGAATTAGAAAGAAAGGTATAAAGTAATTTTAACCTCACGGTTTAAGGGAAGACAAAGAGTGTATATACCTACGCCATTGTGATCGATTCTGAGCCATGTCACCCAGAGTCTCCAACCATTGGTTACGATAGTCACGCGGTTAGAGGTGGTCTTAGTGACCTGAGAGCATGACCGCAGTGCCCAAGGAACAAATTCTTGAAACCAGTCACGCGACATTTTCCTGGGTAGTTTTCGTGTTAGCTCCATACTTGTTGAGACCCTACCGCCGGGGACGGAAATCCGTGGGGTAAGGTGTAGTGTGCATTTTTAGGTCTATCTTTTCTAACCCCACCCTTTGTGGGAAGACAGTATGTGTCATGCTAGTTGTCTGAGGGAAACATCTTGCTGCCGTCACACCTGTGTACAATCAGCGGCACGACTTCACATTCAGACCTTGGGTTTGCTGCTTTTAGTCTTACCGCTCTTCAACCGACCTGCCTGAAATGGTAGGACCTTTAGGAACGATCGTTCCACCTAGTATAGCTCGACCGGCCCATCACGACAGGCAAACCCAGTCGCCACGTCAAGGTAACAGAAACAGTCGGGTTGTTTTTGAATGATGATTTAAACGACAGAGATGTCTTTATAGTTGGATTATAGTACAACCATTAAGGCACTGGCTTCTTTTGGAAAAGCTTGTTACCGACGGACGCAGAACTCATGGATTTCTGCCTACGAGTCCCAGAGACCAGTTTTCATTTGGCTGTCCAAGGCCACTCGTATGATATGCATCATTATCTAATATTCGAGGAGTAACTTCATACTTGGACGGTATCTTGGTTGTTGCTAAATGACCTACAGACCTTTGCAGTCGGGTTAGGACAATTCCACAATAAAAACGGGTCCCCGCTGCGTCTTAAAAAGTGTAATTTTTTGAATTCACTGGAATACTTAGGATTTATTTTGACACTTGAATAAATGAGTGGCTAATGGAAACCGAAAAACCGGTGATGGCTACGTTTTCTACGGAAACCTATGCAGTAATTCACTTGTCCAGTGCCATTTGAGCACTTCTGGCGGCTGTGGAGCACATTCAACAAGCACTACTCAGCGACTACAACTCAGAAAGTCAAATAATTTATCATAAACTGGCAGCCGAAAAGAAACCAAATGCGTTCGCTGTCATATGACACGCAGTCAAATGAACAAGCTCAACGTTTCGTCAATACATTCAAGAGGGTGCTTCTAGAATCAAATGACATGTATTTCCAAAATTCTAGTTTTTCATTTATGTATAATGTTACGTCGCGAAATATTGCGTATTGCGATAGGACTACACGAATTTCTACCGATTGACCAAATTCAGATATCCTAGTACGACCCCAATACTGTTCCCCAAACTCCAGTAAATCAGAACACAGCCGTTAAATGAGAATTGTTTATGGGGTCCGAAGCAGAACAAAAATGACTTACAGACAAGGCATATTTATACAGTTAAGGTGACTATGAACAGTAACCAATGGAAAGAAAGGACATGTAAAGGTTATAATTAGGACAACTCAAAATTGACCAATAGGAAAACGACACGTAAAAGTCGTAGTTAGGACAACTGTAAATAATGACCAATAGGAAGTAACATGTGAAATATGTGAAAAGTCTGAAAACATACGACTTTACGTTCGAGATAATTTTTGGGATATTCCTGTGAATATCCTAACATATAACCCCACTCCTAATGATGCAGCTCCAATAATTTATCACCAGTGAAGACCTTGATGAGTCGAAAGCTGAAAAACCACACCATCCTGCGTCAGCAATACCTCAAATATCAGCCAGTCCCCCTAAGATTCCTATCTAGTATGCCACTGTTCGTCCACAACTCCCGGTCTCTATAACTGACGAATAGAAAGGTATGTAATAGGAAGCCGTGGAAGGACGTCGTATGAAGTAGCCGTAGGAAAAGACAGATAGACCAAACATTTTAATCGGTTACGTAAGACAATTATTTTCTGGACACATATAGCCACAGTAATATTCTCGTGCTTTCTGGTTACCCTCGTTCTGCCAACCCACAAAGAGCCAGGCAGGTCAAATCCCTGAGTTGGATTTATGAGCGAGGAGATAGTTTGACTGACATCGGCTGAAGACAGTACTTTTTCAGGTAAACCCTAGAGTAGCTTGCTGTTAATTGGGAATGTCAAATCTTCAAATTTTAATTATTCGGAAGACATCAAGCGTATGATTATGTATTAATTTAATGTGATTTTCATTTGTTTTGACTTCCAGTACACTTTTATTGTATTAATTAACCCCGTATGATTTCGCATGACTTTTACTTGTGTTCAGTATGGTATTCAATTGTATTAATTCTGTGTGGCAGTTTTCCACTGTGAATTAATCTTCTTTGATCTATATTAAATAAATCTTCCTGATAGGTTTGTCTTTTGGAGTAGCTGGGTCTAAGAGAGAATGGAGCTGTGGTATTCCAAAATCAAAGTTAAGTCATTGGTATTATCACAGTCATACTAGTAAGGTATTTTAGTCCTTAAATTGTAAAGACTACAATAATAATAGTTTCATCTGAAACTAATTTTCAGGATTCTGACAAAACATTAAAAACAAAAATGCGTGAAAAAATTCGTCCTAAAGTTGGAAAGGTGGATATCGATTATCACAAATTGCACGATGCTTTCTTCAAGTATCAAACCAAACCCAAACTGTCAATTCATGGCGATCTTTATTATGAAGGCAAAGAATTCGAAGTAAAATTGAAGGAGAAAAAGCCTGGTAATATGTCAGATGAGCTTCGGAATGCTCTAGGTTTACCATCCGGCTCCGTAAGTTTTAAGTTTTTACCATGTGTTCATAGATTATTTATGTATTATTTTATCATATCGCTTACGGATCTATAACCTATTGGAGCAGAACTTTTCAGAGCTAAGTTTATTTTTATTAAACAGCTTTATCAGCATTCTTTTCAAACAAAATAAAATTCCATTGGATTCCTGGTTCCTTTTTACGATCTGAGATGCTTGTATGATGCCATTTGTTCTTATTTGTCACATACTGTGCTATTCTCAAGTACCGTTATTTACTAATTTTTACGTGATATCGTTTAGCTCTGTTTCATTGTCTTATTCGTACATAAATTAGGTAGGACTTTGCCTTGATTTGTTTGAAAACGGCTGATAATATCACGTTTCTTTTAAGATTAGATACTGATTTGAATATAATTACTCAGAATCGTATGTTGATTCTATCTTTAAAACAAACAACTTGATGGTTTTTTATTTTGGTGGTGATCAAAGTTTGATAGGATTTTGATAAAATAGTATAGTTTTGATGTGTGTAGGTATCAACAAACTTGCTCGCATTTTATAGGATGACATAGATAATTTAAGGTTGCGTGCTATTATTTTAATGTAGTGGGTCACAAGTGTGAATCAAATTAATCTAAGGTGATTATATTTTCTAGATTTTTTTGCGGTTTATACACTTCATTAGTTTTTTTTTATCATGATTTCAACCTGATAACCCTGAATACATCAATTGTGGTTCACACCATACATCGAATTTCCGGTTTCAACTCATTAATTTTTCCTATTTTCAGGGTATTAGTTTTGATAGTCCTGATAAAGGAGGAGGATTCGGCATGGGGTTAGCAACCCCATCCCGTAGAAAACAACCTCGCTGAAAAAATCATTTAAATAGTTTTGACGATTCATAAATGTACACGATTCGAAAAAATGTGATATTAAATGTAATAATGAGCAAATAGTTGTTTCGCAGTAGACTATGAGATATTTAATGTTCAGAAGATAAAATAATCGACTATTTAAATCTAAGTAAGTATATTAAATTCTGAACTCATTATTCGTTGTGTGAAGTGCAAACTGATGCACGAAGGGACTAAATTTGGGCCGCTTCTGAGATGTCTTAGTTAAGCATGTAGTGTCGGTTGCTATGTCAAGCTCACGTAGCCTATTCTAGCTTCCAGACTGTCCAAATTATTCATTCTTGAATCACATTTTGATCTTGTTAATTATTCGCTTATCAACCTTGACTGTTTTTACATGAGTGTATGTGTGTGCATTGCTCATCTTACTCATCACATATCTTATTTTTGCCTATGAATATCGATTAACATTTGATTAAACCTAGTTGGCTCACTCCCCTTCTCCACTGCGCTTCATTTTGTTTTGCTTCGCTTTCTGATCAACGATTATACGAAATATACGTATTCAAAAATTCATTTTCGTATTTGACTTATTTAATTCCTTTTTTTGAGTCGATGATTATATGCTCGGATCGGCGACATGTATATATCAGTAAGGATAGCCACATGACTAAATTAGATTGAGATAATCCAGGGCCATTAAAAGTAGATTATTTTCCCATTCTCCTAGTATCGAAAGTAAAATAAACTTTCTGCAAATTTCACTTCAGGGTGCTGAGCGATATCCTCCTCCATGGTTGATTGCTATGCAACGGTATGGTCCACCTCCTTCGTATCCCAATTTGAAGATTCCCGGTCTAAACGCTCCTATTCCGGATGGTTGTGCATTTGGTTACCACCCTGGCGGATGGGGTAAACCTCCTGTGGATGAGCTAGGACGTCCCGTTTATGGAGATGTGTTTGGAAATGGAGGTAATATTGCCGGTGTACCACCACCCCCACCCCCACCAACCACTTTTGAGGATGCTGATGAGCAAATCGGTAGGTTTTTTACATTTTTAAAAAACACACTTCACTATTTCTTAGGTGATTCTACAGTTAAAAGCAGTGTGTCTTGACGACAACTTAATGTTAGGTTTATTTGAACTTGTTACATAGAATGCTTTAGATTAGGAATAAAGCTATTTAATATCAGGTCCCATATCAGATCAAGGATCCATTTAAATGTCTTACGTGAATGTAGATATTGATTGTTGTAGCTTTGCTGGAAGATAGTAAGTATTCTAGCTGGTATATTTAGTTTGCCAGTTTACTTCTCTTGTTATCTAATCAAGGCAATGTTTATGAACATTTCTCTTATTTTCAAATAAATGGTTGATATTATTATAATCTTGACGCTTATTTTGTGCTCATTTGTTTCTGTATACTGAATCTGATAACCAGTGATCATTAATTTTTTGTTACAAGAGTTATACTTTCTGAGTTGATACTGTTTAGAATAACAATTTTCAATTATGTCATTGTTAATGGGAATTAAAGATGAGTTTAGGTAGTAATTTTCTTAGCGTTATACCTAGCGTTTATTTTAGAAAAGTGGACTAGAAATAACCAATCTATATACCCCTCCCTTTTGAATACGAAAGAAAGGTTGACATTCGATTCATAATATTAAAGGCAAACAACCAGAACGAAAAAATTGCTAAGATTGGTGTAAATACAGACACTTAAAGCAAAGCTATTTAACAATCTCGAAGTCTGGATTCGAAGTTCTTTCCGACAATTTCGAAAATATTTGGGACTTTGATTTTTTAGTATAATATATACCAACCGTGTATTGTCACGTATTCTTTATTATGAAATCAGCTCATGGAAATATCAGTTATTGGGGCGAGTTGGAATCTGATGAAGAGTCTGAAGGTGAAGAAGGTGATCAGGATATGGATACAGACGATGAGAGTGATGAAGATCAAGCAGCAACATCTGCAATGGCTGAAAGTGAAGCCAAAAAGATGCTTGTTACTTTGCCAAGTGCAGGATCTATTCCTCGACCATTAGATGTCGGTGGCCTAGTCACACCTGCTGGAGGGTAAGCTCTCGTTTATTACCATTACTGTTATTTGTATCCTGCCATAAGTTTAGCGGCATAAGATCATTCAATATTGTCTTTAGCCAGAGAGTATAGTCGCTAGTGTTCAGTATTTCTGGTGTCAACATATATGCATTATTAGATTTCAAGACAAATATGAAATTAAAAACGGGATTTTTCGACTAGATATCAGAATCACTCTTATTGAACTAGTTTTTATTATGTCTGACCATAGGAAGTTATCAAAATTATTTAACTTGATGAATAAGTCATGTTTATCGGAAGTATTTCAACTATTCTTAAGCTTTAAACTCCATGAAAACCCCCCAGTACTACTCATCTTCATCATTCTTCAATTAAGTTATAAGTAAGCAATAATCTTCATTCCACCAAGTTCATTTCGTAC
Source organism: Schistosoma mansoni (assembly GCF_000237925.1). NCBI lineage: Eukaryota > Metazoa > Platyhelminthes > Trematoda > Strigeidida > Schistosomatidae > Schistosoma > Schistosoma mansoni. The sequence continues at coordinate 383,523 of NW_017385995.1, forward strand.
GATTGTAGTCAGGAATGAGCACATTATCAGTTAGAATATCCACCATTCGTTTGACGACTATACTGTACTCTCTTTTCGTGGAAATAATCTCTTCTTTTAACGTAACAGATAATTCTAGGAAATAGGATAACAGATCTTAGAGATGATATAAGTGCTCTTAAACTAAAATTAAAATATATCGATAACTTTTCGTTTAATCGTATAAAGAATATTGTAAAAAATCGAGCACCCGCTTAAAATTAAGTCCGAAATAATAATTGTAACGAGAATCACTTTCACTGATTAAAACAAACGGTTTAAAAGATAATCATTTATTATAAAAGTTAAGCAGCTTTGCAAGCTTTGTATTTGATCATCGGTTGGAGTGGACCAACTATTGTCGCCTTTATTAATGGCGAAGAAAGCATGTTCTGTTATCTATGGGATATATCCCTTTTTCCTATCTATATTCCATAATTTCGTATATTTGCTCAGTTTAGTCACAAACTGCAATTGATTCTAACCATTTTTCTTTATTTCTTATTTCGACTTACCTGTTTATGGATCTCGGCCTGGAAGTTAGATATTTTTGACTGTCAACCAATTGACTCAACAGTGACCTATTAGTTAGAACAGTCGGTTTCCAACTTCCGAACCGAGCTCCATCTATGTGGGCTCGGGGAACCGGGTAATATTGTCGATAGCTCTCAAGTAAAATATAGTGTGTTTAAAATATAGAGTACATAAACCTGTATCTAGTCACAGAGTTGTATTAGTTGTTTGTTTTCTGGCAAAGCTGATTAATATAATTTCATAGTATCTTATTCAAAATGTCAAGGATCCATCTATTCATTTATTTTAAATAAAGCTCATTTTGTATTGAGCTATTTACTTGATTAATTATATTATGTCAGCAAAATAAGTAATTTTTGTTTGATGTGATCACGATTGTCCTAGAATTCAGGGAATGTTAGTCAAACTCATTCTTAACAAAATGCTATGTTGATGGAAAAAAAATCCTGGTTTTTATTAGTCTTCGTGTTTATTTTTACATTTTCTTGTGAAATTTTTTATATTATCCTTTGAGCATTTATTATGAATCGTTTGATCGACAAAATTATGCATAAAAATGGTTCACATGGAGTTCATAATGTACTTGGAGGCATTAGAAATGTAAAGATTTCTTAATTTGACAAATAAACATTGATGTAATTTCATGTCTCCTTACTATAACTTATGATGATTTTTTATTTTGAATGGGAATTGCTGACTTTCAAAGATTTTCTCATTATTTAACTACTTTTTATAGGTTTTTTCCTTAATTGAACTTGATTGCTTTGAGATTTATCGATTTCTTAGGGACGTTTCCGACAATTCATGGGTTTTCGTGTATGTTCTTTCGCGTAATTTCTTTTATTAAAAACTTAATTTTGTTCTTACTTCTATGCAATTTTATGTTTTTTTTGGTTACAGATTAATAACACCTAGTGGTGTATCCAGTGTTGGTGCTGGTTTGGAAACTCCACAAAGTATGATTGAACTACGTAGTGCAACATGAATTTCATTGAACAGAATGTATTGTAATACTTTCTAATTGGCTAACTGGTGA
>NW_017385996.1:0-80902 GCF_000237925.1 Schistosoma mansoni
ACCTCACTGACTAGTCCCAAATATAATCAAACTGAGACGGTATAGTAATCATGACAGATTTATAAGTGAATGACGTCTCTACTCATTCTGAACTCAAAATTAACCAACAGTATGTTTTTGAGATGGTGGAGAACATTTGTAGCTCAGGTGAGTGATTTTGGTGTTGGTTTGTTCTCTGAGCTGGATGGTTGGGTTGTGGAGCCCGAAGTTTGTGTTGATAATGTCGTTCAGAAGGACGATGAAAGCTCCACAACCCAACCATCCAACTCAGAGAACAAACCAACATCAGCAGTATGTTTAAGTATCCTATTTCAGTAGTTGATGTAATTCACGTTATTTGAAAAGTACGAATGAACCATGAAGAGCAAGTCATAGTGGACTGAAAATTAGACAGAGAATTGGTGAAGATTTCAAAATCCTTGCATTCAGCGGGTCATCAGATTTTATTATGGACCTACCTAATTTTACATTTCACAGACCATATTAGTGGTAGGCACATACTGACATCACATAGACATATTGTGTTAGATGATTAATCAGTGATTAAAGTGAGTTTGTGGGTTTCGAACTGTTCGTATTTAGCAGAATACAGTAAACAGATGTATCATTCCTAACATGTGTTCATCAAAGTTAGGAGATCGATTCGTCCTATTTGACAAAAACATCAGGCTATTCAACAGATTCTACAATCTGCAGCTTAACTGTCCAACACTTATCTATGAGCCAAGTGAATACACTCATAGTAATCAATAAGAAGTCAGTAATGTTGATGTGAAGATAAATGAATTCATTCACCTCCCAGTCGTTTTTGTCTTCTGTCATCCAAAAGGAATTGTAGTTGCTAAAACTCCATGAACCAATACCAAAGTCAGTCACCAGCCTTCAAGGAATAAACTGGTACTTTCTTCATCACAGGAAGGCACACAAAACCGAAATTCCCTGACAAACTCCAGCGTATTCCTCACGTAAAAATATTTGAGCAACCTGACGAATAACATACTGTATATCCGTGGAAGTGTCTGAAGAGGAACTAACTGCATCACGTTTCATCAACATAAAAATAAACAAAACGTATGGAGTTGAATCGAGTCCTACTTTTATCACTGATACTAAAACCGAAAGAACAAGGGATAGACTGAACTATTGTAATTATTCATCTGGCAGTTCAACTTTCAAACACACATTATTATTTATAGTTAGTATGTTTCATAAGTCATTTCGGCGTTATTGAAAACGCCACGATAAAATACTGATCAGTGTTTAAAGACAAACTCTAGTCATAAACACATCCCCCTTTATCCCTATGCATTTCAGTTAAGTAATATTAGTGAATTTACATTGATGTTGTTACGAACTTCACACTGTTTATATCCACTTAGAAGATGTAGGTGAAATGTACTTACATAAAATGGTAGAACAGAATTACTTCTGTGTAATATATATGTGTACATATACTCATAGATAATCATTACCTTCATACGAGCGTGATTTGATTTCCAACAACAGATCCTTGATTCTCTGATTATCTGGTTCAATTGTTAATGAACACTGACAATAAATGGTAGTATTGTAGTAGGTATCGAGTAGCGACTGACTGTGATTATCGCTACAGGAATACTACGTGCCAGTTACTAGGTTAGATCCTTCCGTAGGCCAAATATTAGAAGGCAATAGGAAGTTGTAGAAAGATGTACGTGTTGGCGATTTCACGATATTGAAAGAATACTGAGATCGTGCCAAAATCCAAAAGCGAGACTACTCAGCGTACGCGAGTTCCTACCAGCTCACAAACGACAGAAGAGTGTTTTTTCGTACTACTGAAAGAATAGGTAGAGTGAAATAATGAAACAATTGATTATAATAATTGCTTCCTTTATACTAATCTTATATGCTTCATTAATGCAGCACACCACAGGGGCCATCCGCTACAAAGTGTTTACACTTTTGTTACCTAGTGGTTTCGTTCGTGGGACTGACCGGCAAACGTGAGATTGTAGGACGAAAGGGCTGATGAACAAGCAGCTATCACTGATCCTTGATTTGTCAGCGAATGTCTATTATGCGGGACGGTACCAGGATTAACGTGCTATATTTTTTGTTTGAGTTAGCTATCAAAAGGTGTAGCTACGTTCAATGACCGATAGTCGCCACATGTTCTCCAACTAACCCAATCCATTTTGCTAACCATGTGGAGGGGTGAGGCCCAGGGACTATGAGAAGGGCGAATAGTACCAGTAGCCAGTAAATTGTCGAACTCACGTTTATTGAAAGCCAATTTGTCAGTGACAGTCGGCAAGGTTTTGCTGCGACTGGGGTCAGTGAGTGACTATGTGGTATACCACACAATTAGTCCCCGATGGGATCTCCTCGAGAGGTTTACTTAGTTGTGGAAATTTCTAAAAAAAAGCGTGGAATATATCGTCACGTGAATTAAATACGCCTGAGATTCGTTTGCTTGAGCTTTCAAGTCTATGAATTTGCTGTTCGACAAAACGTCCATTATCTGCAGTGCTGTAGGAAATGGGACATCGGCAATGATGAACGATGCTTATCACTCTGAGCCGAAAGGCGACTAGCGTGGAGATCGGCGTTCGAGAATGATGTTGAGGCGACTATATAGTTGTCTCGGATGCTAGTTCTTGCAAGTATCTTATCTGCTATGAAGGCACCTGTGTTAGTGTGGTGTCCTTGAGCAGTGCCGTAATGGTCGAGTATATATTTGCAGATAGGGATTCGGGCTATAATTCTTTTACCATTTCGGAATCTGTTAGAGGCGGATACATAACCTGAAGTCTGGAAAGTAACGTATGTTTTTCCCAAACACAAATCAGGACCGAGAAACCTGCTCGAAAACTATAGACCTATAAATATCACTTAATCTATATCACGCATAATGGAAAAAGTGATGCTAACTCAACTATCTGATCACCTACTTAAGGGAGATCTAATAGACCCATCACAACACGGCTTCATTAGAACAAGGTCCTGCAGTACATGTCTGATAAACTTCTTTAACAAGGTTACTCGCATACGTGACAAGAAGAAGCTAGTGATTGTACTATATTTCGATACAAAGGAAGCCTTTGATAAGGTACCTCATAATCTTCTAATCAACAAACTCCAGTCAGTTGGTATTATAAATCCCATATGGCAATGGATTGTCTTTCCTCACAAACAGATACCAAATAGCCAAGATTAATTCCACAACATCTACACCTTGACCAATAGCCAGTGGTGTTGTGCAGGGTAGTGTCCTAGGTCCATTGCTCTTTATAATCTTTATCAACAATATATGCAAGTGCTTTATCACAGGTAAGACCTACCTCTACACTGATGACTTAAAAGTCATCTACAAAACTGACATTGGCGATGTACGTAGTACTATGCAAACAATCCAAAATGAACTCAACGAGGTAGACAACTGGTGCAAACGCTGGGGGTTAGAGCCCAACATACAGAAATGCGGTTGGTTATGTATTGGAGATACGTCTCTCAAAATAAAACTAGCACTTAACAAAAACCCACTGCCCAGACTGATATCAGTAACAGACCTAGGGGTACATTACTCAGACAGTCTTAACTTCTCAGAACATATCTCAACTAAAGCATCTAAAATGTGGAGATCGCTTGGCTTCATTCTTCGTAATTTCTTTCGAAACGAAACCACAATCATTCCATCCTACGCGTATCCGATATACCTAAGGTGAAAGGAATACAGCGAGAATTCACTCGCAAAATACTTAAGAACGACCAACTCACTGACTACAGATCCCGACGCCATATTTAAGGACTAGAACCCCTCTGCAAAAGAAGGCTTAGGTCTAACTTGATTCTTTATTTCAAACTCCTTAAAAACCATACTTATTCCACATGTAATATAGTTCTCTCCCGAGACCCACATGGATACAACCTTTGAGACAAAGTATCCACAGTCAAAACTGAGAAATACAGATCAAAAACTCGGGAAAACTTCTTCCTCATCAAGTATGCATTAATACGGAACAGTCTTCCTTCTGAAATAGGCATGGCAGATAAATTACATACGTTTGTAAGACTTATCGATCAAGCCCTCACCTACATAGATCTAGCGCAAACGAATAAATCCGCGTCCCACACAGGCATCATAGGCTCTCCACATATATAGACTAAATTGCCTTATTTCACTATTTTGTGGTTGTATTAGATACTTTCCTACCCCTGATTTTTTTTTAAAAATTTAAGTATACAGGCAACTCGTTGGACGTATCAATACTCGGTCGCTAAACGACGCTTACGAATACCCTGAAAAGTCAAAAGAAACTCACAATTGACTGCCTACCAACAGTGGTCGTGCATCTATAGAACCTGTTACCCATCAACCTGTTAGGATAAGACAAAAGAACATCAGTACGAAGTTAATGTGAGTTCCTTCTTGTCTATTCTTTATCAGCTTTTTACTCTTCTATACACTATATTGCCTTGCCATTAATATTATTTCGCCACTCGTTATCTTAACTTATCTGTAACTAATATATATCTACACTTTTCCGCCTACTTTGGTAAGCAACTATCCTACATTATACCTTCTTAATGCCTATACTCTGATTGGCAACCTTTACTTCACACTATAGTCAATTCAAGCATTGCATCGAAGCCTTACCCACAGTCCATAATTTGTAACTGTCTGATAAACTTGAAGATACCACCAGTATTGTAGTTTGACAACTCTTTACCAGTAACACCTATAATCGAATTGCACCCACCCAGTTAAAATCAGAAGTCAGAAGCGAAGAGGTTGGAAGACATATTTGATGGGTTATCAATCTATCGCGAAGTGACTGATCTAATCTGGCTAATGATCGTAGGAGATGTTTCCCACGCTGTACTGTAACGTGATCTGGTGCGGATGATTGACCGAACGCCTTCAGACAAACAAGTCCACTTAAACTAATGTGGTCAGCATCCAATGTCGAATACTTACAGAGCTATTGATTTTGGGGATTTATTTACCGCTACAAACCTTTGAACCTCTTTCTAACCTTGACAAGTTTTTAGATCATTCAAAAGAAGTGCATCCACTTTAATTCTTTGGTTTTGTATAATATTTTACTCTATGCTGACTGTTTACTGAATGGCTAATACTTCTCAAGGTCACTCAGGATTCGTTCAAAGGTCGTCCATGAATTATCGTCTCACCGATTTCGAAACATCATTGCCTTTTGTCTCGTGTTACTTTTCCTAAGTGTTCAATTCAATTTTTATAGGGGCTTAGAGCCTGAAAGCCTTTATTAACGTGAATCACTAGGTTATGTAGTCTGTGAACATGTTTCTTCCAAATAATCGCTATTTAGTTAAAACAGTTTGATTTACCAAACGTTCATTTCGATTACAGGGCACAATCGTTTAGTTTTTAGGTCTTATTTCGTACAGCCGATTATTATGTGTGGGCAAGAAAATGTAGTGTGTGGTTTTGGATCGTTGGGTTCTATTTTTCACTCTACTCTTCCCACCGTTCCACGCATTTAATGTCGTATGTGATCCAGCAGGTTCGCCATGTCTTTTATAGACATTAGAGATCTTAAAAATCAAAATACTCAGTAACTCTAGGTTAGTGAACTACCTTCTCAAACCTGTTGCTGTTCCAAGTGTTTTTTGACGCTAAAAGATGTTTATACTGCTTCCTCTACGTGCTTTATAGATATTTATGACTGTCCTCTACTTAGAATTTAAGTTCAAAGTAATTATTGTGAATGCAATCTTATTTTTGGACTTATATTGTATTTAACAATTAGTAGTGGTAGTCATTGTTTAGTTCCGTTTTAGCTTCTTACAGCTGAAGCATGCATGTCTGTTAAGGATCTTGACGAAGATCTAACTTGAAATGGTGCTTCGCTTGAAGTGTTTGAGCAGCAATGTTAACATATTGGGCAGTACTTGTGGTCTAATTCCTTAAAATTTTTTAAGAAAGTGAGGATCATCAACTACTAATTATTTATGTTGCTTTTTTAATTGATTGAATGCATCCTATCAATGGCTTTATTGGGGCAGGTTTTTTAGTTACTTTCACTTCCTATGTGTGTTTTTGACTCTAGGCAAACTTATTTTCAAATATTCAACTCGTGTAGTTCAACTGTTTTAATTCATGGCTTCATTTGCGGTTCATTATTTCGTCATTGGATTGATTTTAGCCATTGTAGGCACATTTTCTATAAGGTAAGTACTTCTTCCTTGTTAATCAAATATCTGGCTCTGTTTGAAATCATGGTTAGTTTACATTTGGAAATCTTTAATAATAAGTAATTCGCGAGACAGCATTTTCACGTTTTAGTGTTAGCAGATTTCGGTGACATCATCTTTAGGGAAAAATTTCCTCAATTCTTTAAGATAACTTGCTGTCTCAAACACTGGTTTCTTATCAGTTGTTAGTTGTATACTAAATAGTGTTAATAATAACTGAAACTCATTCTTTTACACGTTACCGTGAAGTACAGGTAATGTTAGAACATCAATTTTGTAATAGAGTCATTAATCCATGAAAACATTACATTCTCCCACAAAAGAACAATTTGTAGAAAAGTAGAGATATAATTTAATCTCAACCAAGGGCATTAATTAGTAATTTAAAAGTCGAAGGTATAGCAGCGAACCAGTCGGTATGATTGTGAATCCATTCAGTAACTTAGCGTATTTCCATTCCTCATAGTTTTCAAAGTTTTAAGTTTCTGTTCGCCAAAATTGACGGGGAAGACGTATATTATTTCATATAGTAGGTTATAAATCACTAATGTCATGTGGAGGTTGTTGATACTATATGTTATCTAAATCATTGAAATGAGACTTCTTTTATATGAATCAAGGAATTAGTCTGTCTATATTAGTGTCATAAAACATTTAACTGCCATCTAATATGACAGAACTTATTAACATGGTAAATTGCATTGGTTTTGCTGAACATTGTCATTTATTCGAACTTCTTTTTTTTCTAGCTACCTAATTTCGACATCAGACCATCATGCGTCTGTTATCTTTCCATACATAAGGTGAGCAATTTGTGGGGTATTGGATGTTTACATTTATATATCATGCATAGACTATGTTGCTTTTTACCTCCTAATTTTCGGTACTTTTTTCAGTCCCATATTTAGCCGCTTTCTATTCAGTTCGTTCCGTTTCTGTTGACTTGGCAGATATTTGTTTCTTTCTGCCCAGTTACTTGTCGTTGTTAGTCAGTACCTTTGGTAGTCGAAGTCATATTTAGGTTAGGTTAACATCTGGGTAACTAATTATCACATTCTGAAATGTACGCAAAATCAGTTGGATTTTTCACACAATATTTTCTGAAGCAGTAAGCAGTGCAGAGGGAATAATGATCATTTGCACGGGAAAATGTCCAGTTTATCATGGGGAACCGTTTTGTAGGATATGAGTAACTTTGTATTCTTTGTAACACCTTTACGTGTTCATTGGTAATGATTTACGTTGGTCCAAACGTGTCATCCATTTCCATTAATCTGGATATTTTATACTAATATCTAACTCTTAGAAAGAGATCATTGATTTCTACTGCACTCCCTTTGTTTAACGGGGTTCAGTAACAAAGATATACTATTCAGTTATGTTTTTAACTTTTATTGACCGAATGGTTTGGATACATTTTTCACAACTACAAAACTTTACTTTCTTGGACCATAATCTTATTTATAGACAGACAGGATTTTAAAGCTAAGACATAGTACCGTTCTGTAAAGTACTAGTTGGTTTTGCAAATGTGCGAGGAGCTACAAGCTTTAACGTCTAAGTCTTCGCAATATTAAAAACCAGTAGTTGGAGATTTGATAAACCATGTTAAATGTAACCAATGTGGAAATGGAAGTCCTTGTACTGACTGCTAAATTTAGTAAAGCACGGATTGCTATGTTGGAAAAGGACTCAGATTGCTTGCCTAAGTTGTATTAAGTCCCCTGTGACACGGATGTATTCACGAAAAAAGCCGTTGCATAAACTCTTTCTTTCTAGTCTTATTACTGACTAGTTCACCGATATTGTCAGCTGGAACGGTGACCCGTCTAAGTACTAGTTGACACATTGACCGAGGAACAACAATCAAAGCCTTAACACTTATTGGTCCTCAAGCTCCCGAACACTCAGCTAATCAGAAGACGAAATTAAAAAACAGATGCGTTCCTTTTTGTACTCAATTCAATTACAACTCAAAATCTATGCAGTAATGTACCTAAAATGTCTGACCGCACGGAAACACAAAAAAGTAGAATTTATGCATAACTTCGTCACAGATGATACAAAATCAAATTAAGAAAATAAGTAGTGATAAATCTGGAATAATAAGACATGGCAAAGATTTATGGATCAATTGAAAGCTTACAAATAAGAGAAGATAAAAATACAACATTGTAAGCGTCTACTAATTATGCAGTAAGATTATAAATGGTCCTCCATATATTAGTCCCAAAGGTTAACTTTCTGCATCTTTCGCCTCATTATATCATTTTTGCGTGGTAAATTGATTGATATAGATGGAAACGGAAGATAATTGAACAAACGATGTAGTTTATTTATAGTTATAATTACTATACATGCTTTTAGTCCATAGTTTTCTGATTTTGAACCTTGATGCCGTATTCACTTTCTTTACAGTTCTCATTATTGTTAAAATGTATGGAATTAAAAAAATCCACTATTTTGGCGAAATTGATGCTTTAGTTATCAGAGATTCCTTCATTTTTACTTGTTAGAAGATTACAGAAGGTATTTTTCGATCTAATTCATATATTTTAAAAATAGCTTATCAGTAATTATAGGTGTGGAGTCCATATATTTAGTATCAAGTTGAGTAAATACTGTGTTCTCAGGAAGCTCTAATCATTCCATTTAAAATCTTGTATTAGACTGCAAATTTTTGTCATGTTATTCAGTGCTGATTGGGTGATTAGTATTTTTTTTCATATCTTTACTTATTTCCTTCAGAGTCTTCACTTTTACATTTTCTACTGATTATTGATATTATGCTGTTTATCTTTTTTGCTGCTCTTAAAACTTTTTTTACCACGATATCTTATGGTTTCATCTTTGTTCCCGTGTAGGACTTTAACTGATCACTGTTGAGGATAATCAAACCTCGACGAAAACGTTTTTCAGTGACCCTTAGTTTTAAGTGGTCCTTCTTCTGATGACAGTTTATGAAAAACGTTACTTTCTAACTGAACGCTTGAATCGGTTTGCTAAGCTATTTTAATAGCCCCAGACCAAATCTACACGCCAAATCCGAACACAAGAGAAAAAAAGCCAAGAGTGGTGATAAGGATTTATTTTACTCCAAAAATAGATCGAAATGATTTAAGAATACACCACATTTTATATGATTTATTTGCTGTTAGGTTAACGGTCAGATATATGTAAATTGAACTGAGTCGTATTTAACAATAATAATCCAATAACTTACTATGCAAGCATACATTTACAATACTATACAACTAAGCATCTCATCAGGTTCTAAAATTATAAATACAAATCAATAATCCACAAAAAATTGGCCAAGTTTAAGGCAGAATACATCATTTGTGTATTATTAATTTGGATTTATAATTGTAGAACCTGATGAGAAATTATTGAAAAGAATATTCTTCGTTCATATAATTGTGTTTTAATATGATGGGAATTTTTCAGCAACTAAGCATCTATAATCGTTCTTACGATGTGATGGATACATGTCACACATGATTGGAAAAAATCTAGTTCATACATCATTCTCATTCTAATTGATCAGACTATTACTCGCCATATAACTAATTAAAACTATGTCCAAGGAAATCATTTCGGAATCAACACTCCCAGTTTAACACTGCATAAAAATTGTTTACCCGTTTATTTGTAATGTTTAGAAATTTATTGTTTACAATAATTTCAAATTAAATATTATTTCACTACATTTTATGTGTAATTACTATTAGCAATTAAATTCCTCATGAAGCAGGTTGTAATTGGGCCAAAGTTGGGTTATAGTACTCACAAACTGAAATATTGTAAGTAGTAGATATATTTTAAAAGAAATTGAGTAGTTTTATATGTTTTTCAGTTTTAAATTAACTCTATAGTTTTCACACATGATTACCTTCAAAGTTATCAAAGTATATAATAAAAAGGTCAATTTTGGGTGTCATATGACCGGAAGCTTATGGATGTAATTAAGTTTTAGGCATAGTTATTTAACCCTTAAAAATGGTATAATTATAAATACTTCACTACAGTTGCAGAAGTTTTTGGTGACTAGTAAAAACCCCTTCTTACGTTAGTTGTTTTGTCGCAGCAATTTTTAATTGTCTATAGGACAAAAAAATACAATTATAACTTATATGTGTTTGTTATTTTGCTTGGTTATAGATTTCTAAAACAAATACTTTATATTGAAGTTAGATTAATATTTACGCATAATATTCTGATCTACATATCTATTCACCTTTCATAGCGACTGATCATTCCAATCAAACGAAATTTATGTAACGTCAAAATGTAACCCTGATAACTATATTTCACTATATATATATCATTCACAGACTAATATTTGATAGTTCTCTATAGTTATAGACAAATGAGTACTATGTATTATTCCACATTTCATAAATGGTGGTTTTCTAATCTGTAATCCATTAGTGTGATTCATTTGTTTGCCTATAATTCGTAAATTGTTTCCATGCTTTTATTTGGATTTTTGTGTTATCCATGTGAAGCGATTCTCTTGGACTTTTTAAATTAGCCGTTATATGTTTTTAAATTTTGTTTTGTAACTCAGTGATACTGGTGCTCTACCGCCTGAAAGCTGCGTATTTGGTCAACTGCTCAATATATGTTCGTTTCTTTGTAAGTTGTTATTATATCCGTTGTCTTTTGTTCAAACATGACAGGTTTACTGAAAATGTACATTATTTATTGGTGATTTTTTCTTTTTTCTATAAACAAGTGATTGGTTGTTTCTTTGAAGTTTGAGATTTTACTGCAGTTACTAATCAAGATTTTATTTCCTTTAAAATATTTGGACGAATTCGATTCCAAAACGGATTATAAAGCCTTTTTCAGAACATTTGCTTTATAACGAACACTAAGGGGAGATTTAATTAATCTCCTCATCAAGATAAATTAATTGTCTACTTTTACCTTTTTTTAGACGCTTACTATTTACCTGTCAGTGAATTGAACTACATTGAACTGAATACACTGGTTAAGCTTGTTTGTTCACATCATCTAATTCGATTCTCTCATTTGTGACATCAAAACATTTCGTGCTTGCGTAATGAACTTCATTGAATTTTCTGTCTTAACTTTTTAATTGAACTACTTTACATCAAAATAACTCTATTTGTGGACATGTGGTATGTTGTTGAAGTGACTACGTTTCACAAAATCCAAATGAAATTGTTATGTTTGAACGAAGAATAAATGACTGGTTACTTCCAGGAATTATTTATAGACTATTACTATATAGATATCTATATTTATATTTCTTTGGTCATAAGCTTTCATTTGACCTATGAGCTACTATTCTTAAGTTATTACTAATCTACTAATTACGGTTTCTCTCACACAGTCACTTTTGGTTTGATCTTGTATCATTGTTATTGAATATCTTCAGCAGATAGTGGTGTTGCTTTCTTGGGGCTTCATGTTTCCTAGGATGTCGAAAATCACACGGTATAGCTGTTCAGTTAATCAATATTTTTAGGTGGATCCATCAGTTATTACAATCAGGATTCATTTTAGATAAGGGCAAGGATCCTTCACCTTCTATTGTCTATAAATATTGTTTTCATCAGTCTTCATGTTAATTGCGGATAGCTGTCTAGCGATTGCAAGTAGATTTGACTTCGAAATGATACTTAAGAAAACTTACTAGTTTGTCGTGTAAGTGTACCATTGTTAAAGTGAATCTTTTCAGCCTTGATAAATAGAATCTACACAAAGTGCTTACTATTCTCGCACAACACTTAATTTGTACTTCATTGTCATCTACGCTGTTTGTATTTGTTTATTTTTTTACCACAGCTTTTGTATGTATTTATTGTTGGTATCTACATGAGTGCAATGTAATGTACACACTTCAAGGACCTAACTCTCACATTGTTTTTGCACGTCTTACTTGCATCATTGGCTGTCTAAGCGCACTGGGAATGTCGATTGTAGCTAATTTCCAGGTATCTGCTTTTTGTTGAGGTTTTTATTCAGTGTATAAGATTTTGGAGTGAATGAAGGCTACAAAAATTAGGTGCGTGTTTTAAATAGCTTGAACAAAGCATGGTGGGACTGTGTTATAACTTGTGCTGCCTGGATGCCCTATTAATGTATAACGTGATAATACTGCCAATTAGGGAGCAGTGATTTATCAATCGGACCAAGGATAAGAAATAAAACTACAACAGGACTGTCATAGGTTTCTATTCTGATGCATGTCCGATAACGTCTTAAGCCACTAATTTGCACCATCTCTTGGACCCCAACCAGAGGATTATGACGGACCGACAGATATCTCTCCTGTACAGCTTTTTTATATTACGGCTCCAAGTCATAAAGTAATCTCCTCTCCGCTTTTTAAAACCAGCTCCAGTGTCGGAAAATTATGTTCAATATGGAAGTCTAACAGATCAGCACAACAATTAGGTGTTTGCACAGATATCTTCCAGCCCTCCAGATCCAAAGTTTCGAAGTACATACCATACATATGGATACTAATCACCACTTGATGAAGTGCACCCTGGGAAAGTGTATCATCATCTGTGTACTCGAAGTCAAAAGTTTTATCTCTGAGCTTCGATCAACAGTACTACTACTTTCTTTCTTTATTGGTATTTCCAAAATGTCATTAGTAGGAGCATTACAGAGGAGTGGTTAAATTTGACAGTCCTCCCCAACCCCACTTCTCGATTGGAACAATGAGGAGAGGTGGTTACCTACCCTCACATCGCCTAATTTGTTTGTATAAAGAGCCTTCAAAATGCAGATAAACTTCCTTTGCACACTCTTCCTCTACAGGTAATCTTATTGTTCAGTTCTGTGGAACGAATCGAATGTTTCCAAAGTGATAGTAACCTCTAACTACCAGATTTTATACTCTGTAAAATTTGTATGGGCAGGAATCTACGTCTAACTTTGAACTCATTACTTGCCTGAGTAGACTAGCTTGCATCTAAAAGTTTCAAGGAACTTTCAAAACTTCAGTGCTCATAAGCGGAACGTTCATGATTAAAGTTCCTAAGCTGTTAGAAAATAATGATGTGAGGTCCTATCTATCTTCGTTTATGAAGTGTCACTATAGTCGATTCTTTTACTTTTTATCTTATTCTTAATTATTATTGATGTCCTCTTTCTGTCCTGATATTATTTCCCGTTGATTCAATGATAGACGCATATTAATTCTGTCTAAAAATAATAATACTATCGAAAATTCCGACTATAGGGATATGCTCTTCAAATCGTCTGTAAATGAAAAATATTTCAATCAACTAATTTTTTGTATTCAAAATTGATCGCAGTAGTTTTGACTTATTCGTTTTACAATACTATTATTAAGCATCATAAGTGATACAAGTTACACGTGTCATTATATGTGTTTCAAGTTATTAAATGTTTATTTTACCTGGATTTATTAGTTTTCATTGACCATTAAATGCACATACATATACCCTATAAATGAAGTGATTTTGTGATGTTTTGATTAATTCTGAACCGTATCTCTTTGTTTTTAGTATTGTTATATGATGTAACACTTTTTAAATTCAGAAGTAGATTGCATGTTTCAGTTTCATTATGTGTAGGTTTGATGGATTGTTGACATTTTGAACTCAACTAATATACAATGAATTAATTTTAAATTTATTTAGATCATTTATCACTCTTATTATATCCGTAATGTCTGTGAAATTTTATACCACCAATAAAATCATTCATGGTCGCGAAATTCGTATTGTTATTATTCGTCTCAACCTAGATAGTATGTCACTTTAAGAGCTATCTAAAATAATTAATAACTGAAGTATCGAATATCATTTATGTTAGTGAATTTTGGTTTGGATGTAACTTCAATCGAAATCTCTGAACAAGATATCTGGAAAAATGAAAGTATTTGAAATTAACTCATTGACTAGTTGGCTTAATCCAAACCAAGAAATTCTTTCTCAACCAATGATTATTGAGGAACTTCAATTAATTAAGGAATGGACGACGATTTACTAAAGGTACTCTCAACTTTTCCACAGTACAACGTTCTCTCCAATTCTGATTAGTGACATTATTTAGTATTCTGTCCCTTCAATTTCACTAATTTAGACTATCATATGATATTAGCAACTTCGTGTGGAATAATTGTTTTTGCATCATGTTCTTGAATAAATCAGTAACCGACTGTCAAATTCAAAGTAAACTGTTACCCTAATTTTCATGATCAGAATGTTACTTTAAATGCTTCATCTACTTATTAGTAGTTTGGTTTAGGTTAGACGATTTTTTCTCCATATAACATGTATTTAGTTATCTTTTCATTTTGTTTTAGGAAGCATCTTTAATAGTTGTTCATTTAATCGGTGCAATGATGACTTTCGGATTGGGAGTCGTATTTTCAGCGTTAGTCACCTATTCTACACGTAAACATTTGGAATACAATTTCAAAATATATGTATTCCGTTTAATCTTAACTATTTGCGGTTTTCTCGCGAATCTGGGAGGTGCGTATAATTTTAAAAGTGTTTACTATTATATCAATCTTTATTTTCATTTATAATATTTCATGGCTTTTCAGTTAAGTTACATAAAATGTATCGGGGTAAACGTGTATACACATGTCCAACAATAACATTGACAGTTTTTACTTATATCTTTGCTTTACACTTATTTTTTTCATTGAGCTTAAAATTATTTTTAAAAATTCTGTTGACTATTGATAGCTGTGATTGATTTCTCCAGTTTCTCTCAGACAATAAGTTCAGTAAAGTTTTTTTATTATCATCTGATGAGTACACATCTAAATTGTTTCAAAAATCTATTGGAGATCAACTCAATTTTTTTCTTGTGTTTCCGAGGGTAAATCATTATCAGTTTGCTCTTATAAATACTTGTGACACAGTCTAACAAAATGGAAGTGTATATTTCTCAGGACAAGAGTTCTCAGTATTTGATTAAAATTATTCTTTATACATGGGAAACAGTTCTGATAATCACCTATTATATTGAGCCTTACAGTATAAAAGACGTCGCACTCTTCCCGTTGTTCAGATTATTCATTACAAATGTTAACTCAAAAAAAAAGAATTCTCATGATCAACTTCCCGTCACTATGTCGTTTTTTTTGTAACAAATTATCTTTTTAAACAACCATATTTATATATTCTCAGGATCGTGAACTTTGTGTTATTGTTTTTTTTTCATTAATTCTAGTGTTCATTTTTGGGCATTTATCTGGGGAAATCCACGGTCCATTCCCTAGAAAATGGGATCCATCTGAAACGGTAAGCTTATTTAGCTGCTGATACACTTTAAAACCAGTATATATATATATATATATACGGTCTTATTTTATTTACCTTATTTTTATTAGTGCTAGTTTAGGAGTTTTTTCTTTATGACTAATGTTATTGAGCTACAATTGTTTATTATAGTATAACTAGTAATCAACTCATAAGGTTTTAGTCTTAAACTAATTTGTTTCATTCCGCTCAACAATAATGTTTACTTGTTGCGGTCTCCTTCATCGTAACACTATTGAATCAACTCATTCCACCCTTTTTCACGTGTATTTATATCTCCCACCTTATTTCCTTACTATTTTTATTTTGATCTATGACTGCAGATAGTCACTTCAGCTATTGTGAACTGTTTCATGTTATTTTTTACTCAGTTGATCATAGATGTCATAATTGTTTACATTTATTTGGTAATTATACACGAAATTATTTTATTTTCTTACATGTATATTGTACATGTAATTATGATCAAGTCTTATTTAATTTATTTCTTCATAACTTGTGATCATCTGATGAAAAAATAGAACTTAAGTAATTAACTATGCTCGATTGTAAATAAGAAAACTAATTGTTGTTATGCAATACAGTGATTTACTTTGTATTGTTTAATTTATTGATCCTATATTCAGTTATACCGCACATCTGTAAATAAACAGAAATAAATTACTCTTTTCTTATATCTTTATGGTTACATTAATCTGGACATAATTCATTCATGTCGATTACAGCGGAATTTGTCGACTGTATAACTGAGATTCAAATGATTAGATTATTAAATTACACTGCTGTATCCGAAATAAAATTTAGTTTTACAGTCGTGATTCGATCCAATAGATTTAATCAAATTATAAAGTGTATTCTTGCTCATTTTTAGTTTTGTATAGATTACTGTATATTTTTGGAGGACTCTTACCTAGTGTTTTCCGCTTATTATTTCTAATTTAATCATCTGAAGGAATTGTAACGGATCATATTCTTTTTTGAGAACCGCGCTATGATATAAACCGCACTATGCTAATACATTACTCTATATTATTTAGCTTTTGGCAGTAATTTTAAACTTTCTATAGCTATAAAGTCTTAACTTTTTGTCAGTTTCTAGGAAAGTTCAATAAAGTTAAAAATCACTTATATCTGATGTATAACCATATTTTATTCTCTTTCTTGTAGGGTTTTAAATATCATGTAATGAGTAGCTTTTGCGAATGGTTAATGTCCTTCACATTTTTACTGTTTTTCGCTTCTATGATATTCGAATTGAGAAACTATGAGTTGGAATCGGTTAAAGTAAGCTTTTACTATTGTCATTATCATTTATGAAGGTAAAATTTACTTTACGGAGCAATGTTTAATGAGAACAAATATGCAGAAATATCATCCCGACACTCAGAATTTCCAGTAATCAATGTATCTCACTATCAAATTTCGCAAAGTTGGTATTACGACTTACTTATTCTAATATAATGCTCAATTACATTGGAAGAAATTTAAATGACTCAGGTGTGATATCGCAACGACTAAAACATTCTATTTCTGACTTTTTGTGACCTAATCCTAGTCACTTCTTCAAAGTCAGTAAATAAAATTTATTTTGTTCTAAAATAGTGTAGTGATCATATAATAAACTGAAAGTTCATCATGATTGTTTATGTTGTTCAGTATACCTAGAAAACCTAGGTAGTCTAAACAATACACTTAAAAGTGATGGAAATTTCATGTCAACCAGCATCATCAAGAGTTTTCTTGTTTGTCAAAAACACATACTAGACTCACCAGATGTAAAGTTTAACTCTTGACTACTTTCAGTAGTCACAGTGCGAAAAAATGATAAAAGTAAAGCCTCATATTTTCTGGATTTATAATTAAGATTACATACCCACAAAAATTTTGTTCGGGAGAAATAAAAAACTGAACCTGTTGATCATATCATAGGAGTAGCTATCAATGTTATCATCATCACGTTTTCAGTTCATATGCTTTTTTAAGTAATCCCAACTAATTTAATAAGAAAAATGAGTCATTTATCTTAGTTAAGATTTAGTAGCCCTATACCTGACTCCGATGGGATCGTATGAATGATTGTTGTCGAAATATACATGCCGCCGATTCTCGTATATTATTATCAACTCAACTCGCGTCAGTGAACAACGGGATTAAAGTAAGTCAAAGACAAGAATGGATTTCGAATACGTATGTTTCACAGACTCGTTGATCCAGGCACACGGTCAGAGAAACAAGATGACACGCAGTGGAGAAGGCGAGTGAGCCAAATCAACTTGACCAAGTTCAAACCCATATTTATAGTCATTAACACACATACGATAATAAAAAGTCAGGATTAATAAGCGAATAAATGACAGGGCAGAAATGTAGCTTCATGAGAATAAACAGACTGACCTGTCCAGAGGCTGAAATAACCCGTTGTTTATAATACTTTTGATCTATAGTGCCTAGACCTGTGTGGTGGTTATGGAATTATTACCATTATAGTTAGATGTAAACATAGACCCAGTTTTATTGTATTTACACTTTTTTCCCAGTTATTTGTTTATAATTCATTATTAAGATCATTCTGTTTAATGCTTACAGTACACCAGCTAACTAGCAAAATGTGTTTGAATTATGATTTTAAGTTAATGACTTTGACAGACTTATTAACATTGTGAATGACGATTCTTAACAGGATGATTAATCTGTCTAATTAATTTTGTTTTCTATTAGATAAGGCGCATAGTTATCGCGCCTGAAAACAATGAACAAGCACCTCTACTCGCTTAGGCCATCACTTTCTGTTCTTATGTGACTATAATTCAGTGAATAAGAAAATACTTTGATCCATTTCATTAGGACTACAATTTTCTATCATACTACGTAACAGTCATCTTTTTTACTTAATACACTATGTAATCTATTTCTTTATGTTGATTTTGTGATTTTTTTTCTACTTTTATCGGAAGAACAAATTTGATTCAGAAAAATATTAAGCCTTCTGTATTTTTTGGGACGGGAAAGAAAATGACACTTTGAAGATTCTTCCATTTTAGCGATGGTTTAACTTATAGGTCAATTACATATTCTAGTAGTCAGCCTTGAAACTCACAGTTTGTACAGGTCAGTGATACTGTAGTGAACAAGAACACAAGTGGGACAACCGAATGTATTTAGGCACAAAATTACAGAATATCTTAGTAAAATATGAGAAGTATATAGTAAACAGTTAATTTGCAAACTACCAATCGACTATCTCAATCTTGACCGTTTCTTCTGCAAATATCAGTCCATCGTCTCAGATGATTATTGTTCATGCATTTTCATGCCAATTGCGTCCCGTTCTCTCCTTATCGATCTTCTACTGAAATACATTCAATGGCCGACCATCGTTTCATACTACTTAAGTGGATATAAGTAGCCCACACCACAATACTACCCAGCCATTCGAACCGAAATTTTTGGCCCTTCCTCGAACCTGAGATCAAATGGCTAAAAGATATGTTATGACATTTGCTTACTAAATAAAACTCGCGATTGTTATCTACAGAATTGAGTTTATTTTCAAGCTTGGTGAATTCAGCTCCCATACATCAAATGCACTGGCCGAGTTATCCAGTAAACCTACCGTACTTTTTGCATTTTACGTAATGAGCAAATGAGAAAACCAATCTACGTCATAGTACAGGCAGATTTCCTCAATTACCAAGTGAGTGTATCAAAATGCTGGTAATAAGTTCAAGTTCTGAATGCCTCTCAAAATCTGCAAAGGTTAAGTTATTAGATTGTTGGTCACTTTTTGGTATGAATGGTGGTTTATGTGCTGATTTTTTAAATGTAATGTTACTTCATTATAGTTCATATGTAGTATTTGATCATAAATCTCTTCGATTTATGCACTGTCGCTAACTATGCTTTTGAAAAGTTAGAAATTAATGATCAGAGAATTCACTTTCACTGTTGCTAAATATCATACGACGTTATACATTATGTATATCCGTACCACATCTGAAGATCCCTTGAGTTATATCAGTGCAAGAAAATTAAAAATGCACAATTCCTTTTACTTGCAACTAAGTAGCGATTGTTGTAGATTCCAATCGACAATCTAAATCTTAGAATCAATTAATGGACTTCGCTATTCCTCTTATATCGAAATTTGGAAAAAAAACTATCATTCTCGGACTACCAATTCTAGAATACTCTTATTTTAGTGATTCTAAAAAAACAAATAGTTAATTTATGTTTTCATAGCTTTAATTTTTCTCAGCAAGCAATGAAAAATTATTCGCGGTTGAGAACCACTTCATAATAGTTTGATTTTCAATGCCCTGGTACAGCCGAGGGTGGGGAGAGTCCGCTCTCCCTCTCCAAATGCTCTCATATGGCCACACGTATATAGTCTCTGCCAGGGAAGTCTTACTCACTGCCTTCTCGTGGTGGGGGTGTTGTTTACGAAATTAACACAACGAAAAGCGAATGTCCGGTGCTTTAACCGGGTTGATGGAAACGGAAAGTTCACCTAGAGGAGTTGGAAAACCCTGATTTCAAACCAATGGTGCACATGGGCTCCAGTATCCTGAGAGAACAAATGACATATGAACTTATTGTTGGTCACCGGTTACCATGGTACTGCATCTCCTCACGATGCTCCACTGCCTCGTGGATCAGACCTTTAGGTCAAAGGCTCGGGGTGTGGCCCCCCAAGAAAACCATCTGTTTCAGTTTAGACACCTGGGCAGTATCACAGCCCTCACACAAATAAATGAAATGACAATTTTTTGTGTGGCGCATACATATCCGGTTCCCCCTTGTACCAATATTTATGTGTTCAAATAAATAAAATTCATTTTCAACTCATCAATTGTAATATTATTATTATCTTTTTAATCTGCTTTTGTTTGGATATCTATTTATGCAGTATTTTTATCTCATACAAATAGTGTAAAGCCGTGTATTTGAACATGTACATAATTACTATATCACAATTAACAAGTGTAACAATGACATCAGGTATAACATTGAAATACACTATCCTACATAAATATTTATTTTGTAACTATCAGACATTAACTTTGTTGGTTTTTATTCAGTACAATTGAATAGCAATAGACTAAAGTACAAGAACAATATTATTAAACTATCAACTATTCTCTCTTCTAATTATGGAATAATTCGTCAGGATTCTTTTTTTAAAAAAAAACATTTACAAATAATAGCCTCATTTGACTTTTAAATATATTCAAAAGTACACAGTTTCATAATCTAATCTACTAAACGTATCATCTATTCCTGGATCGATGTTTGCTTTTTAGCTTTTGCACATCATAATATCATTTACCAAAACAAGAACAAACTTTGTGAAATTTTTTTTTCCTTCATGGAATTATAGTGAGATGATTACAGTTTATATGATGATTTGATGGATAAACAGTAACCAAATCTGGAATTGATTATTTATTTTAGTTAAAACAAAACGACAGGTATACATGGTTTTTTTAGTTGAGAAAAAATAATGGGTTAGTTAACTATGTAAATATAATTTCATAAAAGTTAGTTAATAAATTATCTTCCTTCGATTGGATAGACACCAATAAAGAAATCTTAAATATGAAAGAAAGCAGTAGATATATAAGAGATACGTTTCGAAATTCATTTTCTACTTAATAGAAGCTTAAATCTAGAAGAAAAAAAAACATGATCCTAGGAAAGCATATTTTCATCATTATTATTATTACCATAATTATCAACACTAATTATACTCCATCGACGAACAATCTATAAAGATGAATAAAAAACAAATTTCATTACTACTGACACGTAGATTTATCAAATATATATACCGCATAAGTATTTTTATAATAATTAACTAATACAGTTTGGTAAGCAAAGATGGATAGTGGCTGGCAGTGGAATCCAGGACGCGCGTTTTGTCCTATTCGGGACTCGTCAGCCGGATGTACCTGCATCTCAGAGTCTGGTTAATTATAATTTATCCAACTTTAGAATAGAAGAACGGTTTGATAATCAGATAATCTAATCACTGTTTTATTTCGACGTTTGTTTCTTTTTTATTTAAAAAAGACCCACATACTTTCGTAAAACATTAAGTCGTTTTTTCCTCTGCAGTCTGTAGTTATTTCAAACAACAAGACACTGATTGGTTAATATTTTTATGAAAAAGTTAACTGAGTTCCAAGATGAAAAAAGTCTGCTTGTGATAAAATGAATGTCCTATATGCTTTGTCTAGACTCAATTAGGAAATGGTCTTAAAAGTACTTTGATTTTATGTATAGCAATATTAACTGATTGTACTTTAAACTATAAATCCATATGCAAAAACCTTGGACTCGGCCCTTCATGGAAGCGAAGACTTAAACTAATCTTTTTCTTTGAAATACTCAATAAATTTTTTTCACATTCACTGGTGCAATTCAATATGCAGGAACAGTTATAGAAACGATCTCATTCTAAATTTTGCTAAATGGATTACTTTACAACTAAATTTTTGAAACTCTGGAATAATTTGCTGCAATCTCTCCATGTAATAAAATCACTTCTATCAATTGCACGTTGTATCTATGACTTAAATGTGCTTGTGCCTTTAAGTATATCCCATCCTACTAGAGAACTTATAGGAACATCAAGTGCTTGATCGCTGTTGTCACGATGCCACTCATTAAACGTTAACTACAAATATTTTACACCTAAGGTGTCCCCGGTATACTGAAATAATTTAAATGATATCTAACCCGAACAGTAGATCACTAAACAACATTGCAGTTAATGCTATTGTTTCTTGCTTTGTTTGTTTTATTGTCTCTACTTATAAAATTATTATAATCACTCCATTATGGCACTGCAAATGACCTTGAATACACTTTACGCATTAACAGGATGTACGCTTACAAATAATTAACGGTTCACAACTGATACCTCGTACTGTTGTAATCCATGTGAAAAATGTACTATCTAAACAATTTTTAGCCATAAGAATTCAAAAAATCGAAGATCATGTATAGTTTCTTTATGTTTAACATTGTTGCCTATATCAAACTGATCATGTCTGTAAACTGGCATGAAGTCTGTAATCTTTTTCAGAAAATATATTTATTTTCATCTAGACTCTTTTTGGAGGTGTTGGATTGTGCAAGATATATAGTTTGATCGTGAAGCTTTCGTAGTCTTTTAGAAACGCATCATTTATACGATATTTTGACCAACAGCTTATTCTGCTTACATCCTGTCTGATTGCTGTTGAGAACTGTTTTCATAGTTTGTACACAACAGAATTGTAGATAATCAATGAAATATTAACGTGATAGAAAAAGTCGTTAAATATTTGCAAAAAGCTTCCATTATTTTTTTTTTCTCTAAAGTATGCTCTGATGATGTTTTCAGAAAGAACAATGAAAAGACTAAGGTCATAAAATGCAGCATTTTCAAACACTTTTTCTCCCTCTAAAGTACAAACCTTTGCAAGTCTAGACTGACGTCTTATTTTAGTGGAATTTATCGCACCTTATTCAGTGAAATTTGATGAGGTTTCATAAATCTAATTATTGCTATGAAATAAAATCCTAGAAATTGTAATATATAATGTTTGTATATGTAAAATATGTGATTGGTACAAACCACACTCGCAATAAAATCATAAAAAGCTCTACAACTGTAGTTATGTGGGTATAAATGTATAATGTACGGGATATTGTATTTCGTCTATGTATTAGTCTAGCATAGTTGAGTTGATCACATATTTTGATCCCATACAAATATTTCTGTGTTTGAGAGAAGTTTAGAACCAAATAAAACAGAATTATTATTAACAAAGATTATTCACGTTGTTTACCCCATAAAATTCAAATAACTGTGAACATATATACGTTTAAATTCGTCTAAATAAAACAGCTCCACATTATTTCTTTACGTATAGATACTACTTCTAAAGATTTTAAAAGAATTCAACGTTTTGATTACTGTTTTAGTAGAAAAAACCCAATAACAATGGTAATAGATATAGTAAATGACATACCTTTACATCGTGTACTTTGTAATCTTTCAATTCCCATACCAGTGTAAAAACAAAACTTATAAATGATAAAGCTGTAATCCATTCCGATATGCTGCTTATTACATGAAACGAATAACCCTATTAGTAGTTTAAAAAAGAAACTGAATAGTTTGATGCCAAAGTTCATTGACCAAAAACTAAAAATAAGATTAAACTGAAATAGCCTTATTAATGAAATAAAACAGTAAAACTATATATCTTATAAACAATTATCAAATGTTTATAAGTTATAGTCAAATTAAATATTATTATTTTGTACTTATACATAAATATCACTATCAATAATGTTAATTAAAAATCTGACATTAAACTGTTACATTAGATAAACGTCACTAATTACCATAATGTTTCTAGACAACGTAAAGCTACAAATCATCATTAAACTGAGTACATACTTCTCTCAGTTCCGAATGTTGAACACAATCACATTTAGTTATCAAATCAGAATCTAATGGTTAATACTTATAACTTTAATGAGTGTATAAGAAAGTGTGATCTTCATCAGCCTTTATGACATCCAGTTTAATAAACTTGACAGAAACAAAATAACTGTTCAAATAATCTTGAGTTTTAAATGATTTATCAACTAAATACTATGTTGGAATTATACGAAATTTTCAAATACCACTATAATTTTTTCATATCCCTTCATTTAAATACAAGAAAAAGCAGTGAGGTTAATGGTGGTTGAGTTTCTATAATGAAGCAGGGAAGCAACACACCCATCCTAATGATGTAATGCGAAAATGATTCAATTTAAAATTACTGACAGACTATTGTAAAATTTCTGGTTAACAGTCAGAATGAAAAAAGTCTGATTAATAATACGTTATATAACTGTCATGAAGCATGAAAATTACAGCCTTATGTGTATATTTTACTCGCTGTAAGAGAGTGATAATAAGCCGGGCTGATTTGAACCAGAAAGGACAAGTGATAGTGAGCTTCTCAAAAATAATGGGCACAAAGAAAATTAAGAGTAATCTACAAATAAAGACACATTAAAATGGAACATTCTTTTATTAAAGATAAAGCCAAATACGTACAATAGGTTTGTGAATGTATCATCTCAACTAATAAAACGTAGTTACAGAAACTTAGTTTACACTAATTTTAGTGACTGAATAATGAATGTAGATCCTAGTACAAATGATGAATCAATGGGTTAATGACTCTGGGGAAAACATAGACTTCTCAGTGTTAAAGAAATATACTCGATAAAATGCTTTATGACTAATTTATATTAGCCAAAGCATGTGATAAGAAAAACTGAACGATTTCTTTATGCATTTAATCGAATACATTAAGTAAGAGATCTAAAGACACGGATCGAGAATTATGCAACCAACTTTATTTAGCCAGAGATACATATGAATACTACTTTAAGTTCATTCTCTATTACAGTATCACAGAATAACTATGTTAATTAGAAATACGAAAAAACCGATGGTATTCAATCTATGATTTACTATGAATATTTCAATTAACACGACGACAGCTAATGAATGAATAAGATTGATAAGTGGCACGGAATATATATTTATCGAGCATTAACAAACATGTAGATTATAACATTCAACAAGGTCAAACCAGGACAAACTAATAAGTCAAGTTATCCATATATATTTGTAACATTTGTCCGTATTGTAGAAACTATCGATAATTATAATTGAAGTATGAAAGCACATTAGTTTATCATTTAAGAAAAACATATATTGACGAACAATATTGTTCTCAGTTAGATCCTCATCAGTCTTAAGTCCAATATATAATAATATTTGTATCCATGTATAAAATTATTAAACCAATTACGACAATTCATGAGTCAGTAAAAACATTGGAATAGATTACATAAATAAACAATAAGTAAAAATCAATTAGGTTCGAGTCCCAGAGTGAACATCAACTCTGAGATGCAGGCACATCCGGCTGACCAGTTCCAAATAGGACGAAACGCACGTTCTGGATTCCAATGCTAGCCACTATCCATCTTTGCTGATAAAGCTTGTGATTTCAGGCAATATCGAGGCAGTCCGCATACGATGCACGTATGCCAACAAGAGACTGATCAATTGCAGTCCAATATAACAATGGGAAGATACAAGTAAAACAACAACAAATGAATATCAATTTATATTGGTTATTTGAATCTTCCCATTGGTGTTTGGGACTGTATTTGGTATATGTGCATCCTGTGAGGATCGGTGCAATCAATCAAGCGTAATAGATTTGAGCTGCCTATTGTTTTCATCACACCCTTTCTAACCACAAAGAGAGGCGTTCACTAACTTGTCGGCTCAAATGTAAACACATCCCTTGAGAATGTTTAACGACAAAAATAACACATTTATATTTAAACACTAAGCAAAAGTGATTCAAACATTGTGTGACATACCATTACGGATCATTCTTTTAGAAAGTAAACCCATTCGACCATTGACAGCAGCGATATCGATTTTATTGAAAAATATACAGAAACAGCTCAAGTAAAAATGAATATTGACTTTCTAATTTAAGACTCTTTGAAGATGGCTTTTAAAAACGTAAAACAAAACTGAGTTGCGACGCTGAATGAATCAATATCTTGTGTTGACAATAAAAAGAATACCAAGACGCTCCTATTTTTAAATGTATTTTCAATTGAACCATACATCTTGATGAATGTTTTTCATGTTCACTTGTTTACATGTTGCACGATCTTTTACATTTCTTTTACTTCAAATTTTCCTCATTTCATTTGTGTGAGGAACTTTTTGTAGTCCCATACATTTTATTATGAAAACGAAAAATATACACGTGGACACAACCAACAACTGACCACCCAAATAAATAATAATACACACAATTACAACACACACGTATGGTGAGCTGTTTCCTACATGAGATCATTAAAAGTAATTCGAAATTTCAGAGCACTGTTAAGTCTGATAGACCAAATGCTTAAAACAACAATCACCAGATACGCGTAATCTTAGACAACTGAGTGCAGAATAAAGTCAGAAGGTAACTTTGCCTACAAAGTTAAAGTAAACAAAACAAGGTTATATACAAAGTGACCAGTGACTTTGAATTTCTATAATCTTTTGGAAGATATACCAATATTAGTAATAATCTAGGTGCCCGGTTAATCACACTAGGGATGAATGCGATTTGTTAGTTTTTAGACCTTTATGAGCATATCATAATGCTAAGAGAATATTTCAAGCATTTATAGATGTCTCCTAAAAATACTGAATTAATCCAACTAGAAAATAAAACACATTCCTTATCAGGATCTTGAAATAATACTGAATGCTATCAGTTATCAAACTAAAAATACTTATTTTATCTCACCAAAAGAAAGTTGGTGTTATTGTCATTAACCAAATCAAATAACTAATTTTGCAATCGGAAATATTTTCACACGGAAGATGTCAATTTAGCTAATAATAATGAACACCATAGTAAATAAAATCAAACTAAAGATGTCCTCAAATTCCAATACGTTTGAGCAAATTCCTAATATACAGAATGCCAATTAACAGTTAAAAAGGTACCACATGGTGTTAGAATTTCTGATACATACCTAGTGTTGAGTAGATTTAAAACAAAGATAATAACTATTTCCACAAGTAACTGTTCACTACATAGTACATAAAAATATGAAAACTGTTAGGAAAAGATGAAAAACCAGAAGGCCTAAATGTGTTGAGAACAGAAAATATGAGAAATTTCTAACCTTATTTGACGTAATTTATTTGACAAGTACAGATTTATTTGTTCAGCTTTGAGCTACAATCCTTTGATAAGCTCATGTGGGATTAATTGGCTCCCTGAGCTGAAATATTATGAAGTTAAGTTCAGACCTGAAGAACATTCACGAATACCTATTTGAGTTAAATCACTGAAAAATGTTTTTATCAATTTTTAGTGAATGTGATGTGGCTGTTATGAAGTAGACCTAACAGACACACGTAGTAAGACTTTCTTGTCTGCCAAAAATTCATTTATTTCATGTAACGGCTTACTATCTTACACATTCCTCCCAATGGCTACATAAATACTCATGAGGAATGACAACTTCCTTCAAGACTGCTGTCCACTTCTTTTATTCTAAAAACATTTCGTCACTTTTGTAAAGTAAACAGGGTTGTGGGAAATATACTTCTTAGTACAGTGAGTGTAGTTGTAGTACGCTAAATGTGGCTAATAGATTAATGATAATAACTATCAATATAAATGATAAACTTCTACCAATATATAACAAATTATTATCATGATCTAACGTCTGCAAACCACAGTTTGAATGTATTTATATACAAGTATAAATCATCAGACTGATTTATTCCATTAGAATAATTAATATATTGGTATCTTTTAGGATAATATCTAGGAGAATTCATTATTCAAAAGTCTTATAGGCCCCCAAAAAGTCTCAGACTATTTGGTAGGGTGTTTAGTTCCAAGTTTCTATGATAGTTGGTCGGATTTCACCAGTAAGATCTGTTTGCAACCTTGAGAAAAATCCATATCGTAAACTGTCTCTAAATCCATTTACTAAAAAATTCAAGAAGAATATACAGTGTGACAATTTTAGTCGTTAGCTTACTATCTAACCTAAATAAGTCTGCAAAAAAATATTACAAAATTATTAATCTACGAAAACAAAGCTTGACTATTTCTCCAAACAGATTTTGTCGAATTCAAGTATAACATCGAGAATGTTAGGTAAAAAGATACATCACCTATTTTCACATGATATATATATATATAGGCTGTTACTCTAGACCTTTAAAAAACTTGTTAGTGATAAACAATATTGATTGAAAGCATCGACGAAGTCGTTAACATAAACTGATGGATTTTATGTGAGCTTATTACAAAGAACAGAATGAAATAATTCATCATTTTAACACATTCGCAATTGTTGAACGAAAAAAGGACTAACTTGATCAGTTGGTTTCCATTTTCTAATATTATCACCATCATACATGATACGTGCGACTAATCCAGTTGTTGGTTCTAGTTTTGTTATTAAAAATAAATAAATAAATTTACATTACTGTGAGATAGACTGTAGAATCAAACAGAATAAACAGCTGAAACTCCAAAAGCTTAAAACCATAGTCTCATACAATTGGATCGCTTTATGAATTTGAATATAGCCAGAACAACAATTGAGGCGGAATAATATGGATTCTTTATATTTAGTAGTTTCTCATCAGCTGCGTACAAACATATATGTATTGAAAGGTAACATTGACGTAGGGTATAGTGTAAAACAACTAACACAGATGAACTAAAAGAAATAGAATGACAAAGGTTATCAATAATAAATATATATTTATTTATATATGCAAGAACACGTTAGAGGCCATTTGGTGCTGGGATTTAAAAACATAAAGAATGGGTGATGCGTTAATTAAATAAGGTTCGGAAATAAGTAAGATAGATCGAGTAATAATTTTAAAGGTTGTGAAGGATCTACATAAGATTACTGGAATTAGAAATTGATAAGATGGATTGCTCAATAATTGAACAGGATTTGAACAAAAACCTATGAATGAAGGAATGATTTTGTTGTACATAAAATAAGAATTAGTTTGGAAAAGACCACATAACAAAATAAACACTTATAAATTAATAATGATCATAATAAAAATAATTTCTGGATACATAAATCAGGTTTGAGTATTATTGTTGCTACTGCTTCGACAAACGGGAAAGACATTGTTTTTTTTGTTTGCTAATAATTCTGAAGGCTTGGGAAATGTTAATAGTATGCTCGGTGTCAATTGGATGCCAGGCTAGTGTACTGCTTAGAGCTGTTGTGGCATACTACAAAGACCCACCACAAGAATACATGAAGTGGAGTTTATCTAAATTACAACAGTTTCTGTCCAATAAGTTACAAAAAGGGGATTGTACGAAAACTTTTTGGTTGCGCTAGTAAAGTTTATTCGAAGGAAAGTCTGGAAGAATTAGTCTTATATATAAGAAGCAGTTTTTTTTGTCTACTGCATCATATTTAACCCGTACATTAGCTTTGACATAATTCTCGATTAATTTGATTGGATATGTATTTTCACGTAGGTAATTTGCAATGAAGAACTACACAAATTCACAAATAACGACACGTACATCATTTAGTAATACTGTGTGCAAATTAGAAGGGAAAGACTCATATCTGTGAAAAAGCTTTTACTGCTTATAGACGAGGCGAGTAATTTACAATAAGTTCGTATACGTAATTATGAAACGCTCTGGAACACCTCAGAACAATATAACATATTAAAACGAAGCATAGGAACTTCAGGTTCTTAGAGGGTATTCAGGGTGAACATCAGTTTTGTTTGAAGACTGATTACGTGACAGACTTATAGTGACTTCACAATTTGATATATATATATATATATATATATATATATTCCAGTAACTCAGTTACCTTTGGGGTTTGATTATAAATGGGAGTATGTAGACTAACTTGAATTAAAGTAGGTCAAACTACGCGCGCTTTTTTCCCATACTGAGAAGGGTATATTTATACAAATGTTAAATTTTAAATAATCTTTTCTGACATTAACAAAAATTAAGGTTCACTTTTCTCAAATTTATACAAATATTATTTAGTATTGACTTACGTAATAAAAATGAAGAAACCGAAATGAATGCCAATACCAAACGAGTAATCCGAATTCGACTATGTCGAAGATATTTATATGTAATATATGTAACAACAAGTGCATACGCTGAACCACCACCAAAAAGTAGACCTGCACCGAGGAGATGCATTGACCAAATAGCTGTTTCCTAGAAGGAAATTGGATAAAGTACTGAATGTATAATGTCGACAATGAGCCTAAGATGACATTGTTTCATTAATCTCACAATAGTAACGATACATGTGTTTCATACAATTCAACCTTTATAGAAAGTTTAAAACATAGGACTAAGTCAGCTAGAAGAGAAACATAAAAAACAAGGAGCACATATTTCGTTGCTAAAACAAAAGAACCTTAAAGAGCCGCATGTCATCAAACAAATTGCTCGGATCATCAGAATGAATAATAACTAAAAAAATCCCTGTACCACGGAATAAAGACAAGTCATAAAAGCATAAATAATACCACCAACATCTAGAAACTTTTTTGTTATTGATATACAGTTTGATAAAAGTCTACCGAATCCTTAAATAATGCAGTCAATATTACATTGTACCAAAAGAGTACACCAGAGTAGGATCCTTTGTCTTGAATAAAATATTGTAGATTTCACTAAGTTGACAAGATAGCATGATAATAATTAGATTATAAGCAAAGATGGATAGTGACTAGCAGTGGAATCCAGGATGTGCGTTTCAGCCTCTTTAGGACTCGTCAGTTGGATGTACCTGCATCTCAAAATTGATGTTCACTCTGGGACTCGAATCCAGTACCGTTCGCTTTAAACACCATCGCGTTATCCTCTACTATAACACAGAAGCATGTTAAAAGTGTAACAAATACTCCACCCCTTGAAGGTTTAGGGGACTGTTATACCTCTCACTCCGAAAAATAAATCGTAACACTTACTGTCTTACAAATATCAAACGCTATAATCATATATCAACTTTTATTAATCTAATAAATTCTTCAGTCGTGATTTAGCTTGTTTTTTTTTAAAGTTAGATAGGATCATATGAGAGAAGACGAAGTTGTGTCATAGTAGTTAGAGCTAAGAATATTGGGTTTCCCATTTCATCAGATAATAGCTAGTTTTCAACTGATAATTCGCTTCCAAATTAATAACTGTTCGCTCGGTTGTTCAGCAATATATCAACAATACCAGAAAGGTGATAGTAATTAAACATATATAACCTGTTCATACTACCGCCTTTTTATGAAAATTTCCCATTTATAAAGCAGAATATAAAGTGTAAAATCCTATACCATTTCACTTAACCTCAATAAATAAACAAAGGGAAAGAATTAAAAGAAAGAATATGCCAAGCTTGGAAAGACTACACTTTTACATCATACAAATAAAAGTTAAAATATAGATGCTAATCAGAGAAAAATATCCCAGACATGAAAAACATGTCCTAAATGACAAACTGGGATTTATTTACAAATGATACCGTTAATTTAGTCACTTTTTGCTGTAAATTCTACTTTGAATTTTTTTATTGTCCCAGTGAAACGATTTTTGTAAGATTTAACGACCTATATCCTCGCAACTAAAAAGATTTAGGAGGGAAAAAGAAGGGCTGTGTAGGGAGAAAAATTCTATAGATATTTGAAGGCTAAATGGTCTAATAAGCCAAAAAATCAAATATCCAAATTTGATGTATCCACAAAAACCATCTTTTGGAAACTGTTCCAATTTACAGAAACTATTTAAAGTCAGAGTAAAATGATTAGTGACAACATCAGTTTGCTTACAAATGCTAAAGAGGTACCCCAGGTGCTGCTGTTGTTCTGAATCATAATCTTCCGTTCGGAAGGATGAGAAATATGTTCGATGAGTATTTCTAGACTATACTTCTGTCTTTGACTCTGTTCCAAAACCACTATCATTTAGAAAGTTTGCCAGCGTTAGCACTGATAGCCAGATAACTGACTGGCTGTGTTTATTCCTCTTTGTTAACTCAACCCGATGTTCCATGAGGAGCTGCTCTTTCGCTTTCCTTTTCTCCTTTCTTTCTCATGACCTCCTATCTTCTACAAAAATCACTTTTTAAGTATGCGGATGATCTCCCTGTGTATACAAAAGTTTCTTCCTATTAAAATAACCTTGAAATGAATGAGTTCTTAGCGCTTATTGAACAACGGTCCATCTTTATTGGTCACACTTATTTTTTCTAAATCTAAATTTGTTAGCTTCAACCTGATACATGAAAACTATTTAAACATTGATTTTAATTATTGGAGATTCTGTAGTTAAAAATATGTCAAAGTTCATTAATCTTGGGGTACGTTTTTCCTCTGATTCCTCTTGATCTCCTTCTGTTATATGATTCTCGAAGAAATTCATCTGTCAGTCTTATGTGAAGAGGTTACACGCTTTTGGCATTAACCGACATTTACTCTTACGATTTATAAATTCTTGTACATTATATATCATGCTTTACTGTCTCCCATTATTCATTTTTGGACTTTTGAGAAACGATTTCGCTGTATTGTGGAGAGTGCTAAAGGCAATTAGTAAGGTATGTGATTAATCTTTGATGCCATTGTGAAGGTTTGTAAATAGACATTTTAAATCTTGCAAACTTCTGGGGGTGTTAGTTTATCAAATACTAATCACTCACTCCATTTACATCTCTATCCTTGTATTCCCCCGACAAAACGAGACGCAGATACATTAGAATTTATGGATACAATAAAAAGTTTAAAAGCTCTGCAATACCGTATCTAGAAGAAAAGGCTGCAAGAGCTGACCTAATTGAAAATTTGTGTGCTTGAATATGTTGTTAATTCATAGTTGTATAGACTCTTATTTTCTTAAAAATACTTCATTTAATTCTGGATAATTGATTTACTTATGTATGAGCATACAGATATATATTTCCCTTTTGGGGAAGTAATGGATGTGGGTCAATGATAGGAAAAATTAGCTGTTTAGTGATTTCTAGTTGTTAGCGCGAAATAAACCGGATTAAGGCATGTTATGTGCATGACCGTGACGGCGCATGCTGATTGGCTAATTCTAAACCAATCAGCTCTGGCAGATTATTAGAGAAGCATCTAGAAGCTTCTTATGCATATACTATAAATACATGAACGTTATTCTAACGATTGAGTGCTGTTCACCTGCCCTTGTTATTTTGAATACAATTTCGTTCCTGTTCAACGTGTTCTGATTTTGGGATCTTGTCGTCTGTCATCATATAAGAGTACTAAGCAATAGGAGTAGCTGGGTCGTTAAATAATTATAACACTAGTTTTCAATTGTTCGATAATCAAAGTTAGTCTTTGATCTGAAACTTCGAAAAATAATTTACTTGCATATACAACACCAAACAATTTGGAAATAATTTTAACATAAACTTATTACAATATTCATTATTACACGTAAATTGACAATAGTCAAGGAAATATCTGAATACAAGTATACAGTGATGTTTTTAAAATTTGGAAATTATAAAATAGTATAAGAAATATATGTAATGATTTATAATGTTGGCTTACTTGAAAATTCGCTACTATACTTATACCAACTGCACAAATAAGACCAAAACATAAAGCAACTCTAGCCAGTTTAATTTGACGATAAGATTGTTGATTAAATTTCTGACTACAATCTAACAAATGTTTATGCCATGAGTAAAAGCATAAACCTGCTTTATTATTATAACGAACAGAAGAAAGCAGTAAAAAAAGACAAATAATACATGATTGTAAAAGGATTATGTGGGAGAGAGAGAAAGGCAACATGTATTCCTAAATAATGTTATTAAACCAAGTAACAAATATGAGATCAATGAAATAATTACAAATATTGTGTAGCACGTATACAATATTACCCCCAAGGTATCTTGCAATTTTTCATATGGTGATTAAAAAATAACCCATTCGACTAGTTACTTAAATTTATAAACAAATGTAAAAGCTGACAAATATGTTCAACGGTTCAACTTGCCACATTTCACATCACAACAATGGGAGAAATTTAAAAGGTTCAGTAGTGATAAGTGAAAATAATTATACCGATGGTAATAGGAAACTAAACATAACCGTGTAAATATATTTCTAACCTAATTCTGCACTATCCATCAGAGTAGCTGATACGGTAAGGATGTCTTCAGCAAATAGCTACACAGGTGTAAAAAATAAACTAGGCAAGTTTGTCCTAATAATTTATAATATATCAATAGATTAGGTCAACAAAATTAAGCAAAGGTTATATTTTCAGTTAAGAATCCAACCATTCTAGTTAGCTATACCAATTAAACTTGTTAATTAATTGAAAACTTTCTTAATTTTACTATCACTATCACTGCTAATATCAGGAAATGTTGCAGTTTATGTATGTTAAAAATGAAAGAACTGTTACAGTATCCAAGTATATTCAGATGAATTATAAATTTTTTCAAAACATTATGAATGTATTTTTTACTAAAGTAACAAAGATTGTTGTTAGCCAACAATCGAACAACTAATAGTGATTACAAATACTGCTTTGGTTAATAATTATTTGACGATTGTTTTATGATGTCCATAGTCGAAATACAGTATTCGATTATCAATGATGTTGAATATATTACAAACTGTATCATTGCGTATAATGTAATAACACGAAACAAATAAACCAAACATGTAGAGTAAGAGACATTACGGTATTTATTGTTAGATAGATATCATTTTAGAGAATCCCAGTAAGCCCCCAAATGCCCTGGTACGGCCGAGAGTGTGGAGAGTCCGCTCTACCTCTCCAAATGCTCTCACATGGCCACACGTGTATAGTCTCTGCCAGGGAAGTTCTACTCACTGCCTTCTCATGGCGGGGGTGTTGTTTACGAAATTAACACAACGAAAAGCGAATGTCCGGTGCTTTAACCGGGTTGATGGAAACGGAAAGTTCACCTAGAGGAGTTGGAAAACCCTGATTTCAAACCAATGGTGCACATGGGCTCCAGTATCCTGAGAGAACAAATGACATATGAACTTATTGTTGGTCACCGGTTACCATGGTACTGCATCTCCTCACGATGCTCCACTGCCTCGTGGATCAGACCTTTAGGTCAAAGGCTCGGGGTGTGGCCCCCCAAGAAAACCATCTGTTTCAGTTTAGACACCTGGGCAGTATCACAGCCCTCACACAAATCAAATGAGATTTGTGTGGCGCATATATATATATATATATATATATATATATATATATATATATAGTGCCCCCTTGTACCAATATTTATGTGTTTAAATAAATAAATAAATAATTCCAGTAAATATGAGGGATGTAAACTTTATTCTGTCTAATCTCAAGTGTCGAAAAGAGCCAGTCTATTGAAACATCGACAGTTGACTCAGTACTAATTACATTGGATTTCTTGATCCATAGATTTTCTACCAACAATTAATATCTTATATCGTTACTATACAATTACTAGATGATACAGTTAATTAACACGGATAGTGTCGTATACGATTTAGTGAGGATAATAAATACTTTAAAGTCTAAAGACACACAAATCTCTCATACAGATAAATGATAAGGATGACACGCAGGTTGGACTACAACTTGGCAATTATATTTACATATCAAATCTTTAAATATATATATTGAAGTACATTACATTAACAGAATATTAGACAACATGAACCATGTTATTTTTTATTTACCCAAAACTGAAACAATATTTAATAATTGACCGAAAATACAACTTTCTGGGATCTTTGAACCAGCATCACTTAGATATTTTAAAGAAGAAAAAGAAGAGTGAAAAGAAAACAGTTTAGATTCACTTGGAATTTCTATTTTTAATAATGGCAGAAACAATGAAAAATAAGTTATTCTTGCCTTATATATGTTTACTTTTTACGGTATTAACTATGCAAAACATCTCCTAAAAGAAATTAGCTAAAGTTTCAGTCAATCATACATTCTTTTGAGAGCCACTAAACTATAAACCATACTTTCTGATTGGCAGTGGAATTAAGTAGGTGTCTTCTTCCGATTTAGGGCTGGTTAGTTGAATTTACTTGAATCCCAGGATTTATGTTAACCAAGAGACTCAGATTTAGTATCCATTGTCTTAATGATAATCATAAAACTTTTCATAAGGAATAACACATGCCCTCTAGTGTTATATTCTTGCCAAACTGGAACCTGGTCGTCCCAAACAAATTGTAAGTTAAAACAGATTTTCACTCATTTAATGGTTCTGAATCGATACATATGAATCAACACATAAGCATTCGCTTTTTATCATCTATTAAGTCCTGAGTTTTATTTTTATTTCGTACTATTTATCAATTGCATTCACCTCCTGTTTTCGAAACGTATTCTCCAAGTGAATATAACTTCACCCCATTGCATAGGCAAGTGGCTATCAGGACTCAGTAGCTAAGTGGATAACGCGATGGTGTTTGAAGCGAACGGTACTGGGATCGAGTCCCAGAGTGAACATCAACTCTGAGATGCAGGGACATCCAGCTGACGAGTCCCAAATAGGGCGAAACGCACGTCCTGGATTCCACTGCTAGTCACTATCCATCTTCGCTGATAAAGCTTGTGACAATAATGAGGCAGTCCGCACCGTATACATATATGCCAACAAGAGACTGACCAATTGCAGTCCTAAATAACAATGGGAGGATACAAGTAAACAACACCAAGCGAACGTATTCTTCAATGTTTAATATTTCTCACCATCAATGATACTACTATTACTCCGGCAGTTTTGTTATGCCCCATGTTAATTTCTTCTTTCCATGTTTATTTAGTTACGGCAACTTGGACTAACACATATTTGTGTCAGCTTCTGTTGTTGTTGACTGAAGCAAAAATCCAAGCATAAATAAAAGCGAAAACAAACTATCCACGTAAATTATTTGATAAAACCGTTAACTTCAAAGGACTAATAAGATTGGTAACAGTATTTCCTTTAATTGACTATCATCAATATCGATAGATTTTATATGACACTGCATATCTTACCCAAATGTACAAATAATATGCCGAAAATCGTAATCCATAAACTTTGGAGTGGTTTATAGTTTAATTACTTAGTCATTCACTGTTAAGTTACTAACAAATTCACTCAAAACAACTAGATAAAATAGATATTTGTTAATTCACTCATATTGTATCTTGGTCCCTATCCATATAAGATTTGGGAAAATGTTTCAGGTTAGTTATATTATTCGCAGCATAGAACTTGACATATATGTTCATCAGATCGTTGTCATACCACACTAATACAGTGAGATGAAAATTATCAAGAAACCCTAGAGTAGTAGAAGTAGTAACAGTATCATTAATAGTAGTAAGGAGTAGGTATAGGAAGAGAAAAATAGGTATAAAGACTTCAGGACTCAGGTTCTGAAGGAAAACAAAGAGTAAGTGTATCTGTACTATTGCGAACGATTCTGAGCCATGTCAATCTTAGCCTCTAACCATTGCTTACAATAATTACGCAGACTCTGTGACTAATCATTTATTCCGACATGCTTTTACAAATCAGTTATAGGTCACGATAACTATCCTATTTGATTAGATATTTCATAGAGTTTATCGCTGGACCCGATTTGATCGCTAAGAAAAATGTCGACATATACATGCTATAGGAAAATATAAATTTCCCAAACATACTTTGATCAATAAAATTTTATTTTCTCCAATATTCTGAAAACGGAATCGTTTCTAACTAGTCCACTTACGCATGCAGCAATTCAATTACCAAT
This sequence comes from Schistosoma mansoni, assembly GCF_000237925.1. Taxonomy (NCBI): domain Eukaryota; kingdom Metazoa; phylum Platyhelminthes; class Trematoda; order Strigeidida; family Schistosomatidae; genus Schistosoma; species Schistosoma mansoni. The sequence goes on from NW_017385996.1 coordinate 37,924, forward strand.
ATGTACTAAAATGCACCTTTTCCAACTATTCATGTTAGATAAACACGGTACCTTAGTTTGAAACTATGCTATGTATAAAAAAAACGGAAAAATGTATGTAACGTGACCCAGTAACCAAGTACAAGTTTATGCACTCAACAGCGGGTCACACATTTGTATGAGGATTAGTGATACTATCTGGCTGCACAGACATATGTAAATGAAAAAGGGTTTTGATCACTATACCCATTACGCCAATGCACTGAAGTTTGACGAGAATGATATTCATTGTACAGAGTTAACTTTTGGCGGACACACTTTTCAGTCATATAATATTGAATAAACCACATGTATATAAACCATTTAAAGATATCATGAACTATGGCTTAAAACATATTAATTATATTTAGTTAATACTTTTTACCAAAATCAAGTTGGAATCTAGGTAATGACAAAATATGACCTATATGTATACACATGTATATATTTCAGGGAATATCACAACTGTAACGTTATAAACACACTTTCTCCTTTTCGTCTGATTGATATGGTTAAACGTTTGACAGCTCCAATTACAATAATTGTTAATTTACAAAGTCGATCATTATGATTACAATTGTATCACATTTTAGTACATTTTGAGCCAGTCAATACCTACTCAAAGAATGAATTAACAGTAGCTTGGAAGTATTATTTTCGTCCAAATTCAATGAAACATGAGGTTTCTGGTGCAGTTTATGTGTTATATATATATATATATATATATATATATATTTCAAAATCCTGGAATGAGTCGATAGTCGTTCCTATCTCTAAAAAGGACTTACGTCACCCATTCAAAAACTATCGGAGGATAATTCTATCGGAGGATAATTCTGTTTTTGATGGTGTCCAAAATATAAACCTCCGTCATACTGTGTAGATTGTTCAAGACCCTGGAAAGATTGATTTGAGAGGATCAGTCCGGTTTTCCTTCTGGTCAAAGATGTACTGATCATATCTTCACCCTCCACCATATGTTAGAACACTACCATACTTATTACAGATCAACAGCCGCAGTGTTTCTTGACATAAGGATCTCCTGCGACTCCTTTGGAAAGGACTATTCTCTGTGATTGTCTGTTGAAGATGGGTGTGCCTGAGAAGTTTATTAACATCTTGAAAGCCCCATACACAAGCACTTTAGGCAGAGTGAAGACAAACAACCACTTCTACCCATTGTTTCATTTAAAGAGTGGTGCTAAGCAGAGTTGCCGAAATGTCACCATTCGTCTTCAGCTTTGTCATCGATAACTTTCTGGAAACAGCTCTGATGGATGTAGGTAAAGATGATGTCAGCCTGTTGCCTGGAGAGAACTTTTCAACCTTGAGTAAGCCCATGATGTTGTATTACTGTACGATGATACTCAAGCCATGCAACCCCCACTTAGTCAGTTGGCAATCAGTGCCCACAGGTATGACATGTGCTTTGCACCTTCCAAGAGAAAAGTAGTTTAATAAGACTGGCAGGACCCTGAACCTGCATTCACTCTGGGTAGTGAGCAGATAGTAGTCGATAAATTCGTGTATCCGGGTAGACGCGTAAGTCATGAGGTCAATTAAAGTATAGTGGAAGCCAGAGAGGTTTATTCCAATCCGGGTCATCTTTGGCGCCTTCGTGATGTTAATTTGCCTGTAAACGGTCGGATCTACGACGCGTCAAAGAGAGCAATTTTACTATATGCTTTTGAAAACTGGCCTCTCCGAGTTGAGGATGTTAAGCGACTTTCTGTGTTTGATCATTGTTTTTCCTGAAGGATGGTTGATATACAGTGGCAACTTGTTGATAATGAGGAGATTTGAGAACATGTTTTCGGGGGCAGTGAAGATAATTCAATTGGTGTCACTATCTTAAAACACCATCTTCCGTGGCTTGGGAATGTCCTACGGATGTTATCCCAGCGAACCCAACATCGTGCATTATTTGCGACGCTGGGAGTAGTTGAAAAAAGCTGAGGGGGTCAGTGAATGACATGGTGTCATGGTATGAAAGAAAGTTCCACAGGAGTGGCTTCCGTCAGACCTTCACGACGACCTGGTTGAAGTCCTAGAGGTGAATTAACACAGTGGCTTGAAACGTCACCAGACATAGCTCATAATAGAAGCCAGTGGCGATTAGACTGTAAGTTTATTTTACTTTTTTCATAAAAGTGGGAGGAATTTCTTACACTGAAAGATTCCTTTTTGGTTTTATTTTTGGTAAATGAACTGCCTCTCCTATTATTATTGGTATTCTTTAATTTTGTACACTAATTTCTGCCCGTTGTTCTCTTTTTACACTATACTCGCCTTTTCATTATCTATTCAAAATCTCATTTTTATTTTAGTGCCCCTTTGTACCAATGTTTATGTAATTAAATACATTTTAAAAAATACGAAATCAACAAAAGTACATTTACAATACTGTAAAGAAAAGATGAAAATAATCGGTGCTAATTATTTTAACACTCTAAAAGCCATCATTTGATAAAAGATTGGTGTGTTTCACTTTACGAATAAAATTAGTACAAGTTGAACAGCTTATCTCTAACTAAATGCCCACATCACTGAATGATATCACTTAAAGGGCTAGATAGATGCTATTTTTTAATTTCAAACGGCCAAGTGTTTATCCTCTAAAATACAAATAAGGAAAGAAACTAATTTACGTATAGGTCAGCAAGTGAGCTTGGCACTCAAGCTTTAGAGCGCAGCATGTTAAACTTCTTATATTCTTCTACACTATTAACTTTTGGCTTAGTACGATACATGTATAAATGTTTAAATAACAAAACTTCTCAGATTTCAAAATAAATTCTTACCTGATGTACGGAAAATACGGTGATATGTGGTCTTGTGTAAGGGAGAGAAAATAACTACAAGAAAAATCGTGTGAATTATTAAGTAGCGGATACTATATATATATATATATATATATATATATATATATATATATATATATATGAAAACGGTTGTTACAGAATTAGATAATTAAACTTGTCTACATTTCTGTTTAGTGTTACAAATAACGATGGATGAACATAAATTTGTATACGATGATAAATTTTAAAAACATGATCTCAAAAACCGAAAACATCAGCCTATCGGTCGAACAGTTACAACTTACGCGTATTACACGATTAAAGACTATTCTACAGCCATAAAATAGCGCAAAGTGAACAACCACTCAGTACATACCCAATTTATTTAAACACATAAGCATTGGTACAAGGAATAAAAAAATATGTATGTGTTACACTTCGTCAATCGATGTGCGAGGGCTGGAATACTCCCTGGGCACCCAAACCGAAGGTGATTTTCTTGGGAGGAGGGCACACCCGGAGCCTTCGACCTAAAGGTCTGATCCACGAGGCAGTGGAGCATCGTGAGGAGATGCAGTACCATGGTAACCGGTGACCAACGATTGATTCATACGCCATTTGTTCTCTCAGGATACTGGAGTCCATGTGCACCATTGGTTTGAAATCAGGGTTTTCCAACTCCTCTAGGTGAACTTTCCGTTTCCATCAACCCGGTTAAAGCACCGCACATTCGCTCTTCGTCCTCTCAATTTCGTAAACAACACCCCCGCCACGAGAAGGCAGTAAGACTTCCCTGGCAGAGGCTATATACGTGTGGCCATGTGAGAGTATTTCGAGAGGGAGAGCGGACTCTCCCCACTCTCGGCCGTACCAGGCCTTTTGGAGGTATATACTCTGTTGGATAGGTAGCCCATTACGATTTTATGTTCTGAAGTACCAAACTGGTTCACTTTATTAGCAGGGATTTTTATTAATTATCAGTTTATTATGACTGGTGAAAATTCGTAAATAAATATAGCGATTCACGAAAACAGATACCTCATCATTCTTAAACTAAATGAACGCGGAAACTACCCTTGGGTTATCACCCTGTATTTGATGACTGCAATGAATGTCAAACACCCAAGGGTTCTCGGTAAAAACAGTTAGAGGATTTGATAGGTTGCCAGTATTTTGAATTGCAACACTGATATAAGGAAGTACAACAATTATCTCAGAGAATCGTCCATACAAAATACGTTTGATAACACATATTGATAATTATTTTTAAACATTATTATTCACATCCCTAGCAGATCACAGTAAAATGAGTTGCAAGCTAACTCGACTCTTAAATTGAGTAAATTTTTTTCTGACAAAGATAAAATGATAAGTATGTCAAAACTGATTATAACATGAAAAACAGAAAATATAGTAGAAAATTCAAAACCACCTACCAAGTTGTGACTGCAACAAAGGTGAGGATACACACGAGGATTGGTAACAGATGCAATCCAATAGCGCCTGAACAAAAAAGCATCGATTTAGATATCCCTCAGAAATACTGAGTATAAAAAGTGCCTGAAGTATAGAATGCATAACGATATAATTCATAAACAGAACAATCAGATTTTACTTACTTGGTCATTTAGCAACAAACAACTACAAGAATCAGAAAATAATTCGATGATATTATATAGGTAGTGCATAAGTTCACATAATATTCACCGTTGTGACGTAGTACAAATGAACTTGGTATATTACAATATTCAAAGTTGTGGCTTAATGATTTATATGTCCGAACTACAACAACTAGTTCCTGACACCATCTGCTTCAGTTTGAGTAGCCTTACTAGCATTTACATCAAGTGTAGCTTGAAGTCGACTACATGAGTTTGTACTTGATACATAAGTTACATCGTCACTGGCTGACAAAATGTATGAAGAACGGAGTCTACAAACATTATTGGTTCAAAGAGAACCAAATGAAAACCAGCTGCATGGTTGTAAGGAGAAACTCTGTGTTAGTGCTCACAGTTTATGCTAATACTTCATTAATTTGATTAATTATTAATTAATCATAACAGAAAAGCTTAATGATAATTATTTGGAATAATAGTTATGGCACTTGTGAAATTTGTTACCATGTCGAGGAACTCTACACTTCAAGCGAACCCGTGTAGTTATGAGAAATCCCAGTGTAGTTAAGGGGCATATAGTAAAACTTGGATGCATACAAGCTCTCGTGAAAATTTACACAACCACTCCTAATACACTGTAGTTAGGTATTTATTACGTGCGACTTTTTGCTAAATGAATGAACTAAGACTGATTGGTCCCAACTGCAAGGTATATCTATTCAATGGTTACCGGTTTTTGGTTGCTAAGAAGACATAATTCTAACGAAATACCGTTTTACATGACAGAGAACACACTGAGTATAGTAATGAGCTGATCATTTTGGGAAAAACTGACAGATCTGTACTTCCTCCACGGTGCAAAGATGACTCCATGACTTCACAGAACAGCGCTACCTACTGGTTTATCTCCTTTCTCCAAACTGTTTTTCTTTATGGCCAGTGTAGCACATAAGTGTAGGTTGTGATCACGTAAAGCAGCTTAATCACTACAATCCATAAAGATTCAAGTTTGAGTCGTAACAGTTAAAAATTTACGTATTGTGCTTTTGAAGCAAAGGTGATGTTAGTTGAAATGTTGTGGGGAAAGTGCTTTAGCAGTGGTTCCAGCAACAACAACAACTGTACGAAAGACTTCTTACGCTGTATACTTTAAGTTCAGTCCCTTAACTATACACTTTCAGGGTGAGGACCACAGTGATCTACGGATATTCAATGTGTAACATTTACAGGTATCTTGACTAGAAAGCTATAGAAGCTCATGACATGCAGTGCTGATTCACTAAGAACTATGTTGTCTTTCATTTAATTTAGCGAGAGGCCGTAAAATCACCATTTTAATTTCACGAAGCAAAGAAACATAACAATAAGTTTACGAATGTGCACTGGGGGAAGACTAATGGACAAAAACTTCGCGTAATCACATTTTCCGCACTATATATTATGAGATGACTAGTCTTAAAGAATGTTAATAAAACCCATCCCCCCTCTTTTAGGGAAACTTTAGGGTTTCTCCCAAAGTCGTGTGAAGTTGGGTAGTTTTCCCCAAATTGTTCAAAGATTCTGTGGAAATATTGGGTAAAACCCAAAGCTTCCTCCAAGCATTATGGAGATTTCTCTGAAACCTTGAGGATTTTTCACAGACCTGAGGAACTTTCGGAGTTTTTGTGCAATTTCCCCAAAATGTACCCAAAACAGACATTTTCCCTAAAAAAAAATAGGGGGACCAAGAAGTGTTGAATATATGCTGAAGCATTAGTTGGCGGCTGCGATACCCTCCACGATCATTACCAAAAACACCAAAGCCCAGATATTTGATCACAATTCCGAAACTTTTCATACAAATTTTATTTATTTGCATACTTTGTAGGCAAACCGACACAACCGAAGAAAGCACTTAGAAAAATTTCCGATATCGTCGACGGATTTTCATAGTTGGGACTACCTGAGAACACTGATACTACTAAAGCTCTCTTGACAGACATGATGGAATAGTAAGCGTCGGAAGACCAAGGTCTCTTAATTAACCTTGAGTTTTTAAAATCCGCTGGCTTGATAAATCAAGTGTTATCGTTGTTAGAAAAAGCCTTCTGTACAATGTCCATTGTTGAGTACAATATACCCATCAGCCCTCATCTTGATGATTATCCGGTTTATACCAGACAGATTTTTCCATGCTGAAACTTTTATTCCTGTAAAGTGACACTTAAACGCTAACACTCCGCACAATTCAAAATACTACTAATTGCAACAAACTGAAAGTTACAAAGCCGATTCAAAATAAACTTAAAACCAATAAAATCGATGTTCCTGATTGCATATCTGTAATAAGATATTATTCAACTTCGGTATAAATTCGCAGAATAAACGTCATATTGGTATTTGTGTATCTCAAGATTTAATATACATTATATGATTGTATTTACGAAGCTGTAAGGTAAGGTTTTACTTCTTAGACTAGCATATGTTCATTTGAAAGTCAACGCGCTATTCGTTAAACACCCATTATATGTGACAACCAGCCTGTGACAACAATGTATGGAAGAATAATTAGAAGAGTTGTAGTCAACGACAACCCAATGGCATGATGTAATCTCATGATTTTACAGTGACTTGGACCTGAACAATAAATGATTAAACTCACGTCGTATGTGCAACTTTCTGTGGTCCCTATATATTTCATTCATTTTCGGTAGAGCGTGAACCTTCATGGAATTACTACCGGTGTTAGTGACTGACGTTGCCCTTACGATGACAATACACGCAATGCTTGTTTGGGTTCAAATTCCATATTAAGTAACAATGTTTAGTGAATAACGCTTGCAGCTTGATGAGTATTTTCTGCCACCTGGATGGTGTGGCGCCACTAAATTTTGACTAAAGACGAAAATTAATATACGGGATGTGGCATTAAATCAAGTTTGAAATAAAACAGAAACTCTAGCAAACCACTTCTGAACATTTTGTTACAACTGCAAGTTAAGTGGTCCATGGAATAAATCAGGGAATAAGAATCTGTAGCACCATAAGTTGTTTGGTTTGGAGTTGACCGCAAACATCTTGGTAATGTTCAAGCATTACAACTCAAGTTATCACCCACTCCTTCATTTGTATAGGCATTGTAATTCCTATCCTATTGCATTAAATGTTGACTGTATGCAGTCCATGGTCTAAATAAAGATCTATTCACTATGAGTCTAGTTTCCTCTGTAGAGCTAGTTACATAGGCCGTACTCAGAGGGCTTTATCCTCGTGCATTCGTGAACATGTACCAGCATGGTTGGGAAAAGGAGTCACCAAATCCATTAACAGCACCATCCTTTCGCACTTGGTAGACAGTGAACATCATATCAAAATAGAGGAAGCCTTCTCTGTTTTATATCAGGCGCCGAAAACTCTACTGAAAACTCTACCTTAATTACTATTATACTGATTGTGACTGGACACTTTATTGCAAATCATTCTGACCTTTGTTAAATGACCTTTCTATTTTGCAAACAACACAATTTTGAAGTATATGTGTCATAACAGATGCAAACGTTCACCATTTTTAACATATAACATTGTCAAATTAATTAATACATGCCTCACTTCGGCCTTTGTAAAATATTATAATTATGGACCTATGTTTTTACACATTGTTTTTTCGTTTCGAAGTATTCGTGTGGTAGTCATTATTCTAAAACGTTCATATGATATAAATATAGTAACCACATACAATATGTCAGACTCAATACCAACCGAAAACCTGGAGGATAAATTTCACCTGTCACTGGTAGAGGTAGACATTGTTATAGCCACGTAAGTATGACTTCCGGAACTTGATTATAGTGACCCTAAGTTGTGGTCTGTTCAACTGGAAGATTGTTTCACGAGACACAATGATAAATCTTGGGGAATCAGCAACCCAGATCCATGCTCTTTCCTCCCTCATTCGGTCGCCAGAGAGGTCCGTGACTTGATTTTCAGCCCACAAACACCACAACCATACACCATTTAAAGATGGCAAACGGTGGGCCGTCTATCTTGTCAGATGGTTAAAGGGTTATTATTATCAACATTATTATTATTATTATTCACAAACATCTTATGGGTACATAAGTGCCGTGAAGAAACCATTTCGGGTTTCTTCAAAAAATGCAATAATACACAATTTTCAATAATGTTGGCATTACATTTGCCATGTTTGAGAAAGGAAGGAAAAATAAAATATTAATAATAGAATAGTAATAATAAATCAGGTTCTGAGTAATTAGCAAGAATTTTGAATTGATTTTGAAGGAGGAAAGGAAGAAACTAAGGAAATAGAAATGAAGGAGTCGCGGAATACGTTAATATCTTAACGCAGAACAAGAATAAACAACTATGTATGTATGGCAAAAACGAGTAATAAAAATAAAATAAAACAGAATAAATTAATAAGTAAATAATTTATTATTGCGGTAAGATATGACGTTAGAATAAGTGTTCGTGCGAGCACAGTCATAGTTTTGGGTGATGCTATGAAAATCCCAATTAAGTGCAAAAGATAATCAATGTGTATGAGGTGTATATACATAGTGAAGATAAAACGAGTCTGATAAGTTGAATTCAGCGTAACACAAGTTATTGTCTTAATCTAAAACTTCGTAATCTTAAGAATAATATGTATTTAGAAGGAAAAGAGAGAGAGAAAAGAAATGGACACATAGTGAAAGGGTCCAACCATGATCATAATAGTGTAATGGTTATAGATTTTTGAGATAAACGAATAATTTAAAAATAATAATAACAATAATAGTAACAATAATAATAAACCTTTACTGCACTCGGATAAATACGTGTAGATTTATGTAACAGTATACAGAGTGAAACCAGGTACTATTATGAACATTAGTGCAATAATAGTTTAGAATGATGCTATGATAGTCACAATTAATTGCAAAGGATAATCAAATCAAAATTTCTATATGTTATACATATATGTTGTGAAGATTAAAAAATAAAAATCTGAGAATTTATTTGTTTAAGTGTAACACAGGGTTTTTTGTTTTTAGTTGTAGACTTTGGATGTTTAGGAATAAAATATGTTTAGAAGGACAAGAAGAGATGAAAAGAATATCTAATGTGTCGAGAGACCAATAATGATATTAAGAACAGTGATAATTATAAATACGAACATAAGCAGACTTCATATATTAAGATAAATATCAAATAAAATAGACGTGAAAAGTTTCGAAGGTTTCACTTTGCTTTTCAGTCAGTTAGATAGATGACGGACCTTTTTTGTATATATCATTGTTAAGCACGTTGATATTCAATAGGTGACACAATCCACTTTCGGAAAGAAAATCATCAAGAAGACTTCGGAACCGGATTATAGTTTCACTGCATCGGAGGTTCATTGGTAGTCTATTCCACATGGTTGAGTAGCGAATAACGAAAAAATTCCGGCGTAAATTTGTGTGGGTTTTTGGAATCGCTAGAATATTTTCCTTATTGCATAGATTGTGGGACGGTATCATAGAGTATGAAGGGGTAGATAGCGAAGAGTAAGAAATACCGTTAAGAAGCCGGTAGAGAAAGATAAGGTTTAATTTGATACGCCTGATCCAGAGAGGTTCTAGTTTGAGTTGTTGACATCTTTGGTGATAGTCTTTGTCGTCAGAATACCCCAAAACAGCTTTGGTGAACCTTCTTTGAACACCTTCAATTTTAATCAGGTCATTATGCCTGCAATTACTGAAAACCAAAATACCATATTCAAGAATTGGTAAGATACATTTTCTGTATAATAATAATCTCGATTCGGTATTATTGAAATTATTCATTATAAATCCGATGAGCTTTCTAGCTTTGGATACTTGAGATGCAATGTGTTCAGAAAAGTTCAAACTGTCGCTATATCTTAAACCCAAGTCACGAACAGCGTTGAGAGGTTTCAGTGTATGTTTTTGTATAGCCAGATTTCAGTTAAGGCAACGGCCGATGTTAATAAATCCACTTTTGTCAACATTAAGTGGCAAATTCCACGAAATAGTCCATTCGTACAACTTGTTTATTTCTTCTTGGATTACCGTTGAAATATAGCTTTCTTTTGTGGGAGATGAGAATGAATAAACCACTTTTAGATCATCGGCAAAAAGAAAAGGTTTACCATATTGAAAGAGGGAGCAAACGTCATTGATAAAAAGGAGAAATAGTAATGGACCAATTACACTTCCGTGTATAACCCCACTGGTTACATTCACAGGTTTGGAGTAGCAAGATCCAAAGCGGACAATTTGGCTACGTTCTTCTAAAAATGACTTGAGCCAAGATAAAAGGGGATTCTGTATTCCATATGAAGAGAGTTTTATAAGAAGAAGTTTGTGTGAGACGCTGTCGAAGGCCTTACTAAAGTCGAAGTACAGAATTATCACTGATTGACCAACATCTCTTCTCTGGGTAATTTGATCAAAAAATTCCAGGTGCGATGTGAAGCATGAGCGTTTGGTCATAAACCCGTGTTGGGATGGGCTAATCAGATTAGCCGAAAGCAAAAATGATAATAGCTGTTTGTGGATTATTTTTTCCATAGTTCTTGACAGCACGGATATCAAATTAATTGGTCTGTAGTTAACAATATCACTGCGTGATCCGGTTTTGAATCTGGGGGTGATAAGAGATGTTTTCCAAACAGATGGATAGGCCCCATATTCCATAGATAGGTTGAAAAGTTTTAAACAAAATAATGGGAATTCTCTACTACCATATTTCACAAATGATGAGGGAATCCCGTCAGGTCCACCGTCATAGGACGCTTTCAAGACAGTCATGGCCTGCTTGATGTTGGAGGGTACGAAATCAATTTTCGACAGGTGTCTGCACGTCAGCATTGGAAATGTATTGATACAGCTTTCAGTTCTAATGTTATAGCACTGCGAGAAATGCTGACTGAATTGTTCGCAAATAATATCGAGGTCATCAATAATTCTTCCGTTAACTATGAAGAACTTGGTTGCGCCAAGAGAATTTGACTTCACACGCGATTTAAAAAGCCGAAGTATTGATAATTCTGGGCTTTTATTACCTAGGGCTTTATTTTCTATATTCACAAAATACTTGCGTTTAGATGAAGCACTCTTGTCAATTAACTTAAGTATACTATGTAATGCATACAAGTCATTATGCTTGTGGTAACGGTGTTTTAATTTCCTCAGCTTTCTTTTAAAAGTTTTAAAATTATTCTGGCCCCTATTGGCGTTATAAGCCACATGACTAATAATTGGAGCAGTGAAGTCGAGGCAGTGTATCAAGTTGTGGTATAGATCAGAGATCGCAATGTCAATATTATTTGTGGTAAAACAAGTTTCCCATGGTAAACAACGAATGAGACTTTCAGTCCGTTTCCAGGTTTGTCGATCAAAATGTCTCCTCTTGTACATCATTGCAGCTTTAGAATTCAATTGTATGGCGTCGAAAGAATGAATGATACACAATACTACTCTGTGATCACTCTTGAAAAAATTAATGACCGATATGCACTGAGATAGAATCTATGTTGACTGTAAATAGTAAATCAAGTATATTATTTTTTCTAGTCGGTTGTCGGACCTGTTGGACCCATCCATAAAGTTCTAGCGTTTCAACTAACTTGTCATGTCGACCTGAAACCGGAGTCGAATCCCATGTAATGTATGGCAGATTAAAGTCACCTCCGATGATTTTAAAAGTATGCGGTTGGTGTGAAGCAATGGAAAAGATGTTTGTTAGTAATCTGTCAAACCTAGAGTCTGCGTGGGGTGGTCTGTATATGCATCCCACCAGTAGATAATTCTGAGATCCACAGTTTACAGTAGCCCAGGTGGAGTCGTCTATAGCATTAAGGGATTTATCCTCAAATTTGCAGGCCTGAATATCCGAACGGACATAGATAAGTGTACCGCCCCCTAATCCATTACATCTATCGGTTCTAAAGAAAACATAGTTATCTATATGCAGGGAGTGATCGGATATAGATGAATTGCACCACGTTTCCGTAATAAGTACAATAGTTGGATTTACAAGGAATAAAAGGGTTTTGAGGTGAGTAATTTTATTGGTCAGAGAGCGGGCATTGAACGAAAGAATAAGAAATTGAGAATTACCATGGTGAAGCAGGTCAGAGTATAAATCACAATTGGTATTTTCATGAATACTCGTAGGATTAGCTAAGGTGAGAGTTGTGTTGCAATCGGAAGTAGATTCAACAACTTTGTCATCATTTGAAGTAAGTTTACTGTTGCCGGCAGAAAAGCCGGGGGAAGTACAAAAAAAGTCTTCTCACTGTTATTGTATATAACATTTGGTGAAGGAATAGTATACATATTTGGAGCCGGGCCAAGAAGGCCATCAAGTCTATGTGTGCGACCAAGTGGCCGTTTACAATTTAGATTGCTATTTATACCTGACGTATAGGGAACATGTTCTAGACGCTTATTTCCAAGGTTTGTGGTTGATTTTGGCCTCTTCGTAATTTGAGGAGGGTCGTGTATTGTTAAAAATGCTTGAGATGGTTTGCAAGGTTCGAGTATATCGACGTTAAGCGTGTGGTCAGGCAGATAATTTTTATGACCAGTTTTCCCGTTGTCTGTTGCACAGTCACTGTAACTGGTTGTTGCACTAACAGCGATTTGGACTGTGTTGTCACATTCGTAATCAGTACAACTACTTGGGGTAGAATCTAAGTCAACATTCTTAAAAGGATGGGCATCACCTACATTGAGACTACTTTCTTTTGGGTTTTGAACTTTAGGAGATTCAGAAGAGTTTTTCGGTGGTTGCATATTCAAAAAGTTAGATGTCTGCTTAGGATCGGACTTAATTTTATGACCTTTAGGATTATGATACGCTTGGGTGTTTGATGCTGGCAGTCTGTAGATATCTCGACCTGCTTTTCGTTGGCATGGTGTTCTATCTGGTAGAATCTTAATATCCTTGAAAATCTGTTTCTGTTTCAATGAATTGGAGGAATTTAAAAACTCACTAGCGTCTACAGATGAGTTGAATTTGAACAAGATCGGTGAGTGCATATCAGGGTGGCTTCTTTTTAATCTTGTGCATACACATGGTATGTGTGTCATATTGCTGGCTCTAAGCAGACTAGTTTTGATATTTTTAAGATCATTTGAGTCCGGTATATTAAACACAATTGCATTGCTAGATCGCCTTATTCTTTCAAATACCTCTGATGCAACACGATCTAGGAAGTCATTTATGTAATTCATTTGATCTGGAGTCTCTGTGAGGTTAGGGTTGATGAGATACTTGAGGGGATTCAGAGTGTTCATGTCAACTTGCAGTCTTTTAATATTATTCGCATAGTTGCAGTTGTGATTATCATCATTGTTTACCAACAGAGTCTTCAACACGTCTGGAATGGAGACAACCGGTAAAAGCTTGTCTGCTTCCGGATGAACGGAGTAGCTCGTCTCGCTGTAACTGTCAGTAGCAATTTTAGATTGTGTAGTTTTCCTACGTTTGGCTGGACGCCTACAAGCAGCGGTCTTTATTTTCTTTTGTTGCATGATAAGAAAGTGACGCATAGCAGATGGATTGAACAAAATTTTGAAAATAGAGATGAAAGAAAAAAATCAATGCCAATGACTGAAGTCTAGTAGTCAAAACCTATGCTTAACACAAGGGTGGATGTATCGTGAGGATCGGTGAAAGTGTCGAAAAACAATGGATAAGAATAGCAGGAAGATATTAACGGTGACAAAATATACTGTCATAAAAAATAAATAAATAAACGTATGACAGACTCACCGAATTGGACAGGTGATTCCGGAAATTAAATGAGTTATAGTATCCAAATACAATGAAAGTATATGGAATAGTGAGTACAGTTCTCTGTCATACACGATTATATATATTTCTAGATATTAGGTAGAGATCCGAATAAATCCTGTGAATACATAAAGTACGTGTGTTGTAGCATCCAAACACGATATAATGAATAGAATACAAATATGAAATTATATTCCTCGCCGAATATGATTATATACGGTTTTTGGAATGACAGAGGAAGGTTATATCGTATAGCCAAAATGAATATACAATTATTTGATCATGAGTTATTGTATGAATATGATCATATATACCATCAATAAGTTAAAATTAAGATCTTATCGTATAGCATAAAATTTGCAGCCTAAACGTGAACAGATCAGAATTAAGTTATCTTCCGTAATTCCAAGAAAAGATAATCCATCCAGCTCAGTGAGGATCCCAGTAAAAGAAAAACTGTAGGCCACGGCCAAAAAGTTCATTGACTTTTTCAAAGAGACACACTAGGTGCTATGTTGCCACAGTTTTAACACCATCTTCATGTCTTAGTGGAGGAAAACACAGTGGGCGAAACAATCCTGAAGCAAGGATGCTAGAAGCTCTTTCATGTTGCACTCAATACTGATTGGATGGGCAAGTTCCGAACACATTTTTATCTTTTTTAGCACGTTTGGCATATAGAATAATTGAATGAGGTCATTCAACTAGATCTTATACGATGCACCATACACAGAAATAAGAATCATCAAAAGATCCTGTCGTAGCAGAACTTATTGCGAGTGTCGAAATGTGACACAGACTTCACCCAAAGTACATACAGATAGTAGAAATAAGAGCGGATCATCACTGAGGTCACAAACGCCCAGACAATCTAGACAATTTTGTTGGTATCACTGGAATTTTGGCATGTAACCAACCAGGTGCAGTCAAAAATGTGCCTCGCTTAAACAGATTCCCAAGGATATGGGAAGAGAATTACCCCCTCCTCATTGGTCTCGACGACTGAGAAGGGTGCCTGAATATTTGTTTGTTTTATGTTAGAAACGGAAATCCATACATGAACTTTTCGGTGAATACCGGTGAAGAGCTTAGTATCATTCTTCAAAACGAAACTGATCTGGGTCGAAATATTTCCTTGATTACACTTCAAGATGCCAACAAAACTGAAACCGTAACTTTTCGGTAGAAAACGTTGGATACAGAAATGAGGTTTATCAGACGATTTCCCTGGGTTTTCACTGTAGCCGATTTATATCTGGCGATGCTCAGAATGGACTTTTTGAAGAGATATGAATTTCTAGTCGACGTTTATAAACGACTTTTGATACTGAGAGAAACCTCAAATTACACAAAAGATTAAGAAAGTCACACCATATCTCTAACTTCGGTGCAAACTCCACCAGTAACAGCTGCGAAATTACAGGATATACTCGCAGAACTCCCGAACCTAACCAAACCGAACCCTCAGACTTACAAAAGTAAACTAAAAGCAAGTCATATGATCGAAACTGAAGGCGCACTTATGCTTGCTAGACCCAGGAGACTAATATCAGAAAAGCCTCAAATCGCCACAGCTGAATTCGACCACATGCTAGAACTGAGTATTATCCGCCCCTCTGATAGTCAATGAGCATCGCCTTTGCATATGTTCCCAAAGAAAAGCGAAGGCGATTGGAGACCGTGTTGAAATCATAGAACAATGAACCCACAATTGATTACACTGATCAAAGAAGAGGTTGGGTGCAATTAAGCGATACCCCATACCTAGTTCTTTAACACAAATTAGAAGTTGTTAAATTTTTGAATAACTTTTATAGAAGATTCTCACCCGTCTGCGCACAAGTAATGCGACCGTCGACAGATTCCTTAAAAGGAAAACCAAAAGAGTTTAAGCTGACTCCTGAGGTTGTCAAACAGCTTCAGGTCTTGTCTTGATCAAAATTACCGACCCATAAACATAACCTCAGTGGTATCTAAAGTGACGAAAAAAGTAATTAACGTGGCGGTAGTTCGACATCTATTTACTGTTAATGTCACCTCGATCTCCCAGCATAGGTTTCCTATGTCCATATCATGCGATACATGCTTAGTAGACTACCTGAGTGACATAACTCTGAAACGAAACGGACTCTTTGCATCAGTCCTATCCTTAGACTAAGAAAGCTTTTGGTAAGGTCCCATACAAAAAACTTCTCGTCAGACCCAGTTCTTTAGGAATCAACAACCCACTATATGGTTTGCTTCATTCTTAACAGAATGTAAACAAACGGTAAAGTATAATGACTCCCTCTCACCACTTACATCAATAACTAATGGATTCACTCAGGGGAGTGTAATCGGTACACTCTTGTTTCTTATGTATGTAAATGATATATGTAACACCATAAAATTTGGGAGATCATACTTATAAGCTGATGTTCTCGAAATAGTATCGACTTTTAAGCCTGAAGCTCTAAGTGGAAGTGTGTCCTAGATTCAAAGTGACCTCATTAATCTAACTATCCAAAGCGAAAAATGGTAATTGCCATCTAACCTCAACAACAAGTGTGGGATTATGTATTTCGAAAAGTATCCCTGTGAACTACAACTCAGATAAAAGTAGAGTTCAAACACTCAACTTGGCGCATGATCTAAGTATTAGTTACACTGGAAGCCTAAACTTTGAAGAATATGTCTCCTTTATTATTTCTAGATCTAGACGGTTGATTGGTTTCATAATGAAAAAAGACTAAGGTTACCCATTACAAAATATGTGTACGACCCTCCCCGTATATTGCTTTTTTATCTTCTCAGACATGAACAACACGTAAAAGATAAAAGCACATGTTAAAGGACGCTTCATAGGCCGACTGCTAGGGTGTGACTCCACTTTCAACTACACTGATGGGTGTATGCACCTCTCCATATAACCTTTATTGTACCGTGCGCTACGGAACAATATAATGTTTCGCTACAAAAAATACATGAACTCACATTTCTAACTTCCTGCGCAACTACGATCCATAACTCAGTGTCCAGACTCAGAAACAACTCATATACACTGCTTACAGTAAAACACCGAAAACCGATGCTTTGTAAGTTTTTTGCAGTGTGGTCGCCGATGCCGGTCTGTAACTGAGACACTATTCCCAAGTTCAAAAGACTAATAACACTATTATTGACACTAAAGAACTTCATCAACTAATTCCTGAACTTCCGTCCATCAATGAAGCACATTATTATGGATCGCTTAATATCTGGACTGATCATGAATATAACGGACTCACATTATCAATAATATGAACACATCGTTTACCCTCTCCCGTTATTCACTGATCAGTAGTCATCCCCTTATACTCCTACTCCTCACTTTTAGATTCCGAATCTCTCTAATGCTTAAAATTGCATTATTCTTCATAAGTGTCATGTACTTTTTTCTGTCACGATTAGGTGGATAACTCTCTAATCTCATGGATGTTGATCAACTATGGCTGATAATAAGAGGTCACAATGTCCCAAATTCGTATGAGTTGCTCAATGTTTTGTTTTCTCTCTCTGAAAATTTTACAACTCTAAACTCTTGTATTCTTTGATTTGCTATCTATCTTTACCATCTCTTAACCACACATAATATGACCAGTGTTTGATGACTTATACCACTAGTTATCTTCATACCACTGTGATATGCTAAATGGTATCTCACCTAACATACAGAAGCTTTATCATCTGATTTTCTTGTAACATAGAACTAGTAGAGACGCTGTGTTCCAATAAGAAGCTTAGATTGAAACAATATTCACACACATCACAAACATAAGGGAGCCTAATATCACAAATTAAGAGAGAGGTTGGTGTAACTGGCCGGCAAAAATGATGGTGGAGAGATAACTTCAATCCACTTATGTCCGTAGGGCTCCTTGTGGTCAAATGGGATGTCATAAACCAATGGTACTGGTGTTAATTTATTATGTAAAATACCTCTTTCAGTTGTGTTTGTGACATTGAATTGGTTCCATTTCTTTCCGAGTATTCCTATTACTAGCAAAACTAAACAACTCGCTAAAAACGAAGCCTGCTCATGATTCTATAAAATCAACAAGAATAGAAATGAGCTAAGACAGCTTAGACAAAAAAGGGGATAGCCGGTGAGACTTTAATTTGTGGACGAACCAGTGAAGTATAATAAAACAGGTCTCATATTTTAGCGCGAAATTCGCCCATTCATTTGGCTATAAAGAGTTTTAGTATTATAGCTGATGTCAGTTCCTGATGGAAACTCTAAATCTAATTCTTCAGCTTAAACATCAACTGTAAATCATAATTCTTATTCATCACACAGGTTGACAACCATCATTTGGTCCTAGTTATTGGGTGGACACTCCCGAGATCAGTCTAGCGTCTCTCAAAGTTCATCCATAAATTATATTCTCACTAGACAGCCATTTGTGTATCACAATTTTGTTTTCGGTACTAAATTTCAAAACTACACATAATCTCAAACTTTCAGCTTCTTTTTGAACCACCTTCATTTGTGCAGTATTTTGCCCACTCATACCTTATTTAGGCTTATTTTCTTCAACCTTTTAGAATGTCCTTGCTTAAAATGCTTTATTACCTACTGCCATATTGACAATGCGAATCTTAATAATATTATTTACATTCATATGTGAGAAGTGTTTTTCCCCATAATTTTATGATCAGTGTACCCTACAAAATATCAGACCAACTAAGTAATCCACCAAAATGAAGACTGTATCTTCTGAAACAATTTGATCTTGCCTGTAAACTGACATGCCTCATATAACAGACTTATTTGCGAATACATTATTATTAATATTTCGTTGTACAAAACCATGTTAGCACAGACGTAGTAGGTATTGATAAGCTGAAACCGGGTTATCTAGGTAATGAAACACCATATGTAGTATTAGATCGCCTATGGAGAAAACTAATATGGTAACTACTATGGCAAACAAATATCCTACACTATACCTTTCCTAATGTCTATACTCTGATTCGTAACCTACACTTTACTATATAGTCAATAAAAACATTGCATCGAAGCCTTACCCACAGTCTATAATTTGTAACTGTCTGATAAGCTTGTAACATGGTACTTATAGAAATAGTGTTTTCCAACAGTATGTGAAATACAGAGCACTGTGTGAGGTATGATATGTATCCAAAAAATAAGCTTAAATGAGCCTAACATCACAAAAGGAGGGAGGGTGGAGTTACTGACCAGCAAGCACTGATGGTGAGGGCGATGATTTCAATCCACCCGTGTTTGTGGGGCAGAACATTTTGTTTGTATCGGGCTCTTTATGGATGAGAACAAGTCAATAGATCTGTGATATTGAGATTGTTCTCCTACACTCACCATTCAGACTCATGTTTCTAATTTTTGTGCTGGATTAACTATTCTACTAAGACAAACTTTAGCATGCTAACTCGGACTTTTACATGAAAACTGTGTGGCAGGCATCGGATGATGAAAAAAAACTGACTGTAAAGGATGTGGTTGCTATTTTACTCAACACTCTACTCTCTATATGCACTCTCTGTTCTTCCTCATTCCAACCTTGACTCCCCTCCTTCATTGAAACCCACTCCACCTTGATAAATATCACAACTCATTGTTCTTTATTACTGCATTCCCTCCTCTGGAGCCCCTAATCACAGTTCACTCTTGCAACATGAGCTAGTATCAATTTAATCTAATAATTTATCATACCCCCATCTATTCCACTAATAAATGTTAAGCATTGGTTATCGTTCATATCCAAATGCCTTGCTGCTCCTCGGTTTCTTTTTCTTTTTCTCTTCAGAATCTTGCTCTGAGGGTGAAGCTATGTAACTTCTGACATCTGGAACAAGCTCGACGAACGCGCTTTCCCAAGGTCATAGTTCGAACCAGGCGCTCCACAAGCCTACTTTATAACAACTATAAGCTTAAAAAGCCGCATTACATAAATACTTAGCACGACCGAAACCCTAATACACTTTTTGCCGAGATTGGATCTGGTATGTAACGTGGACGCCATGCCCCTTTGGAAACTATTCTTATGAAAACACATTATATCTGAACGAATGAACTGCTATCAACTTTTATAGATTATAATTACTAAACAACCTTGCTTGGGATGCATACTGTGAACCAGTATATGTTGTAAATTGTAGATCATGCCTGTAAAAATGGTGTGTACCTGCTGTCGCAGAAATATATTATTATTAATAGCTGAATTGACGAATAACACCAAAAATTCTCTAGATGTTATGAAGGATGTCAGATGGACATAACAGTTATTCATGTTGCCATTCGAGATTATATTTGACTATTATTGAACGTTGAAAAACTTAGTGTGTTTGATAAAGATAGTCTCGCGCTTGACTTTGTGCACTCTCACGAAATAAATAACGATTAATTGGCTACTAATCCGGTTTCTTCTACTAATAGAACGAGGAGTCCCCATCAGCACGAAGAATGTATATAATATTATTACTCAATTTATTTTAATTACTGCAAAATGCATGCACTTATATTCACTGAATTATTTGTTATTCGAGTGTTGGTTAATTTTTTTACAATCAAAGTAAGTCTTGGATAATTATGCGATTCGTCAGTTATCATATTTGTTAATATCATGCAAAACATATTTGGATTGAAACAAACTGGAAAATAACGAAACCAGAAACAGATGCAAATTTACTCATATAACTGTTAACAGACTCACCACCAATCCATACCGTTCAGTTGACTTAAAGAATAAGAAACATAAATCGATCTAGGTTAACGAAAGAGAATGTATCATACGGGTTGGACACAACCAACATACGACGTGCAGAAAGTGAGTTCTACAATTCTTGCACCACTTCTGGAGACAAAAGAACGTATCTGTAATTTGCTGCAGTAGTGCTGATTCAAAGCACCAGCGTAAAAGTTGTGTCAATATTAAAAATCATTAGAATTATTCTACAGTTAATGATAATAATGGTAGCATCGCTCCTTCAAATGTCTGCGTAACGCATGAAATTGTCTGAAAATCCGTTGAAAATGTTTTATTTGATGGTGTCGTTATTTTTTAATCCATCACCCTGTCTTTTAATTTCTCAGGACTATTGCGACCATCTTATACATTCCATGATCGTATTTGTCTAGGTCTTCATTATAAGACTTTAGTTAGGATCCGCCCTGATAACTTGATTTTATGTTTATGTAATTCCAAGCCGTCTATACTAAGGTGACATCTGACTAAATTCTTGGTTGCCACATGGGACAGTTGATAATTATTAATCACTGATTGTCTAATGATAATGGTTACTCGAATTCTTACAGATGGTTACTTCATCTCAGACAGTTAGGAATGAGCATGCTGATTTTCAGCCGCCGAACGTTTACTTTCCAATCATCCTTTTTACCACATAGTGGATTATTTTGCGGTGGAAAGACCGACTTTGTGGATGAAGATATAATGTTTGAGGTATTTTTACTTTCAATATAATTTGTTTCCATATTAAATTAGGGCCGAATAAATTACTCGTGAAGGTTGTTTGGTCATAGTTTGATTCAAATGACTCTTATAGACTTTTTACGTTACACAAAAGAACTTTAATTGAAGCTGGCATGGATTTATACACTTCGGTCAAAGAAGTAGCTAGGATAAGAAAACAAAACCGATCATAAACCTTTTCCCTTCTCTTTAAGCTCGTCTTCAGACAAGTACTCACCGCGAGAGTCTCGACAACCAGACTACATTTCGCAGCTAACTTCAGATATTCAACACATTTCTGGAGCAAACATTGTAGTTACAGACGCCTTGTCTCGTATAACTTCCTTGAACAGTTTCCAAGGGATCGACCTTCTTAAACTCGCCCAGCCTCAAAAAGACGACACTAATCTTCAGTACCAGTCATCCCCAACAACCCTTAAACTGCGTATTAAACAGATGAGAACAGGTAAGGAGACCTTACTATGTGACACATGTACAAGTAAGGATCTCCCAATTGTGCCGAAACATTATCGATGCAACGTCTTCAATACGTTGCACAAACTTTCTTATCCAGGTGAGCGTGCATCCATCAAGCTTAAAGCAGGACGGTTTTGCTGGCCTGGTATGAATAAAAACGTGAGGGAGTGAGCACGCCCCTGTGTAAGCTGCCAGAAATCTAGTGTCATTAGACACAACAAATTTCCTTTAAGCTCTTTCGAAACTCCTGATGCTCGTTTCGACCATGTTCTACTGGATTTGGTAGGACCTTACCAGATTCAAATGGATACTCTTATCTCTTAACCTGCGCAGACCGTTTCACACGATGGCCAGAAGCAGTACCTATTAAGGACATTGCTGCTGAGACAGTGGCCCGAACGAAATTCCGGCTGCTCTTCAACCATCACTACAGACCGACTAACATACACAAGCAAACGGGTTAATAGAACACTTTCACTGATAACTAAAATCTTTACTGTCAGCTGCAAACGTTTCACAGTGAACCGATGCTCTTCCACTCGTCTTACTAGGTATCCGCAATGCAGTGAGAGCTGACATTGTATACACTGCAGCTGAACTCGTTTATGGAACGACACCTCAACGTACAGGAGAGTTCGTGGATCCTTCGTCTTCTTCAATGAACATGGATCTAAACTTCTACACGATTAGGCTCACAAACGCAATGCGTTCAATTAAACCTGCTTACACTCGAACGCGATCAACTAATGTTTTCGTCCAACCTGACTTACGACATAGCACACATGTCTTCTTACGTCGAGACTCACACCGATGACCCCTCGAATCAGCACACGAAGGACCCTTCAAGGTTCTTCAACGTGAACCTAAGTACTATGTAGTCGATAAGAATGAAACTAACGATAGCATTAGTATCGATCTCCACAAAGCAGCGTATTTAGAAGTAAATCCTATCCACGTCAATTTTCCTTCGGTACAATCGAACGACATGGCTCCTACGCTTGTAGTACCTCATCCGACAGCCAATATGCACGATGGTACTTGGTCAGTACCTGAAAACAGACTTAAGACGACGCGTTCTGGAAGAAGAGTAAGATTTCCGGAACATTTAAACGACAATTGCACGTAAGACACCAGCTAACATTTTGCTTTATCTCCATTTTCGTTTGTATTATATGTAATATAAAAATTTAATATGCGTATACTTATATATTTATTCCAAAAAGTGTTTTTTACCAATAAGCGTATGTTTGAATTTTTTAGAAACAGAACGAGAAAAAACATTTTTTAAATTCGCTTTTACGTTGTCGCAAGCGTATTAGTTTATTTACCCTTTTCGATCGCTTTTTGTCTTTATGCAAGTACGAGTGTATTTTGACATGCACTTATTCCATTTTTTCTTTTTCAGGACGGCTGGAAAAGAACAATGACGTTTATGAAGAACTGAGATTTTGATTGCACTTTGTTTTACGATTACTATACTGTATTTCATTTCCGGTTATGGTAAAGAAAGTAGACCAGACGCTGCTAAACATAGCTAGCTATCAGAAGAGTGTTTACCAACGACAAACTATTTGAGTTTAAACTTCTGGCTGGCCACGTCGTAGGGTCATCGCTACCGCACTAGGTGGGAGTAATATGTAGCTGTAGATAAATCCCCAAAATCAATAGCTCTGAAAGTGTTCGACAATGGATGCTGACCACATTAGTTTAAGTGGACTAACCTAGCTGAAGGCACTCGATCATGCACCCGCACCAGATCACTTTCTGGAAAGGCGGGCGCAACATCTCCTGCGATCACTAACCAGATTAGATCAGTCGCTTCTCGATATAATGATAACCCATCAAATATATCTTGCAACCTTCTCTCTTCTGACTTTTGACTTCACTGAGTGGGCGCGTTACGATTCTAGAGGGTGTTACTGGCAAAATGTTGTCAAACTACAATACGTGAGGTATCTTCACTGTTAATCTGAATCAATCCTTGTCAGTGACGTCAAGAGTTCGGGAATACAAACTTTAGAAGGGGTTTGTTTAATAGGCTTTCAGATTTCATTGTCAAGTGCCTTTACACATTTTAGCCATTCTCATACCTCGGAGTTTTTTGAGTGACTCCAAGGGAATTATTGCAATTATCTCTTCAAATTCTTTTAGTATTAGGACTTCTGACTTCTCAATGGTGTTCA
Organism: Schistosoma mansoni; assembly: GCF_000237925.1. NCBI lineage: Eukaryota > Metazoa > Platyhelminthes > Trematoda > Strigeidida > Schistosomatidae > Schistosoma > Schistosoma mansoni. The sequence goes on from NW_017385996.1 coordinate 62,277, forward strand.
CTAAGAATTTGTAGATCAACAAATTGAGGACGTTTTCAGCTAGGTTAAACAGTTCCTTATGATTGGCTTTGGGAGAATATGTCGGTAATTCTATAACTTGAAGTATCAGGTCTAGACTGTTCTCTAATTAATGTTTGGTCAGCACCCAGTCTATGTTCGGCTGAGAAATGGAAATAATGGTAGCCATATCAATCTACCTCAGTAATGACTAAACATTCTACAGAATCTGATTTCTTGTGTCCTATCTCTGTCTGCGGCATATAATTAAATGATCTGATATGACACTCAAGTAGACAATGGTGAGCTGAATATTACTCAATCGCGACTAAATAAACCTTCAAAAACCACTAATGAAGTCTATGTACGCCGAAGCTTCGGCGCAAATATCGCATTGCGGCAAATATTGATGATCTTGACAAACACGGCGACTTGCCCAGTTACAACTGTTGCGGGAGAACTGAAGACATTTGGCTGATTAAAACTTTTTTACTGTACATCAATTTTACTGTGTTTTTGGATGTGTTTGTTTTACTTAACCTTTGGACTTGTTTGTTTATATCATTCTTTTCGGACATTTTGGTTTCTTTTGTCATTGGTTTGGTATTTGGGAGTTTTTGCTCCGGGAACCTACAAAATTGAAGGTTTGTTTTGTAATTGTTATAATTATTGTTGTTAGAACGACTTTGGTCGATTATTTGTGAATTGCGAATAAACTTGGTATCTTATTTGGAGTTTTGGTTCTCTTGCCTACTTGGGTTCGTGATTTGCGAATATCGACGGCCAGTACTTCAATAGTTGGAACGGGCAAAAACTCATAATTGGACGTAACAACAACTGCTGTTCCTATGACTCTGTCATAGAAAATGATGCAAGGCATCTTAGATGATCTACTCTACATCTTAAACACTATCATGCTATAGGAACGAGAAGTACCAATCCGGATATCAGCAATTGAAATTGTCTACACTGGTGTCAATGTGAAAATAATTCTAGCACAGACTGAAAGGCTAAGTAGGATAAAATCACCATCGAACTTTAGAATCTAAAATATTGGACTTGTGGGAACAGTAGAGTGCCATCCGGTAGTCGAGTCACTTATTGTTGAACAAATCACCGACTCTCGAACACAAGTAAGCTCATAGGTTGTCTAATTCGTAATTTCGTAAGCTCATACACACACAAGCACTCTTCAAATTTAATTTCCCGCTCCACAGAACTGCCCAATTGTAACCTAAGGAAAATAGAGTTAACAGACTATTTAATACAGCAATCGAGATACAGTAATCACCTCTTTGAGAAGGACACTGTAGGGCAAGTGAAATGTCACTGTGCCCTAGACTGATCATCCCGCAGTTGAGTCACTGCTTGGTGAACAGTTCATCGATCTTTGTCAGGGCCAAGGACAACCAACGCGCATCAATTAACAGTACATAACGGACTGACTCGTGCAGTGGTGATCGCACTCCTTTCTTCGTACCTACGTTTACCAACATATTTCCGTGATAACGTCGTTCGTGTTGTGCGGTCACCAAGGTAGCCGAAATTCCTAGATATTATGAAAAAGTAATCCACGTTAGATACTAACCGTGAGGTGTGATTTCAATGTGAGCAGGTTGGTAACATTTCCGTCTAACTGCAGTAGGTCACCAATCATCTACACTGGTGAGCAAGAATTCGAATAACACACCCTAATATTATTGAACTCTACACTAAAGGTTCTTCGTTTCCATCGTCCTTCATTTTTGTTAATTGCTGTGAACATTCGCCGTTTTATCTCAATGTTGATTGGTTCTCAAGTTCAACTAACCCAATCGATCGATAAAATAACTGATCGACGACGTAATTGCTCTAGCATTAAATGTCCTGCACACCATCCAAATAAAGACCTATTCCTTACTAGTCCAGTTTCTTATATCAAGAGAACGATGAGGAACCAGCCGGCAAGAAGGGCACCCACTAAATTCAAGAAAAATACCCGAAAAAGACAAACGCAATTATATTCAAAAATATGGAAGACCGTAAAAATAATATGACAGTTTCTAATTTAACGACCTGTTTGAGTAAGGCGCCCTTAAACCAGTCTCATCTTATTTTATAAACCCATTACAAGATTTTATGATTATATCCGTAGCGAAATTTATTCTAGCGGAAACATTTTTTATTATTGGCCAAGCTATCTCTTTAATGTTAAAGTTAAATTATGCAGAGCTATGGTCCTTATCTATATTATTGAGGTCAAATTCCGTTGCTGAGTCAAACCTAATGGTCGATAATGTACCGCTTTAGTCAACCACAAGAATCAATACATCAATAAAATGAGTAGCTCATGGTGCCATTGAATGAAAATAAGGGTATTTCAGCTCAGAAAAGTTTCTTTTAGAGATAATCATAACGATAGGTTGTACAATCTTGTTTATAGTTAATTAACAGTCGAAATAGTATTTTTTTTAAATAGTAGGAAGATCATATTTTATGACGTGTCAAGCAAACATGCCTAATGATCAAGAATTTGGCGAGAAATAACAAGATGATTTCGAAAATGAGAAGTATAAGTGTCCATTTGACAAGTGTGAGAAGGTTGAAGGATGAATAGAAAATGTGGCGAAAATGAATAATAAATTCAAAAATCTAGAAGAATGTAATGACTGAAATTACTGTTTTGGAAAACTACGTGTTAGGATAATGAAAGAATGATGTCTCTTTTGAAAAGGTAAATTATTAGGGCTTCTGCTGTGCACAAGTTGCTGTTTCCCCCTTTTCAAATCACACTGCTTGACTAAACAGATGATTTTGGAGAATATGTCAGATGGTTCTGAGTGACCAGAGGCAGCAAAATGTTCAAATATTGAACTATTGGTTGTATTATTGCCACTTTTCAAAGGCCACTGAGGATATTGTTAGGAAATGCGTTTGGAAAGCGCTCATTTTGTGTAGCCAGTGTAATCCATTCCCAAGTAGTAGACTAATATTGCCATGATGTTTGGATGATGCATTTTTCCTCAGGAGCCTCTTTACTTCTGTACAGATTGTTATCTACCTGATCTATATCTGACCATTAACGAATATATAACACATGTGCTATGGAAGTACAAGAATTCTTACGACCAGTGGGCTCCATAAAAAACCCGTCTTTAGTATCAAAAATCTATCACATTATCCACTATTTTTCATACGCGTGTCCCTACATGACACAGCATCGTGAACATCCTGCCCGAGAAAGTAAATGGCTCGGAACGCTCGGTAGCTGGTCACGAAATAAATTCTTAATCAAGGGTTACTCCAATTTACGTCGGTCTTCATTCGATTGGTACATCAGTTTACACACCATATATTTTACTATTCCACATTGTTTTATTTCCTTACTTATTGTTAATATATTATCATATTTTTCCACTTTCTTTCTAAAACCCTTGAACAAGGCCATGCGTTTTCGAAAAATCATGCTGAGCGTATCTATCTGGTTTGCTTCATCGGCACAAAAATAACATTATTCTTATTATGTCGAGGGAGAATAGCGAAGTATTCAACTCATCATAAACTACCACTTTCTATATCATTTCCTGTCGATTCCCATTGAGTGAGTATTTATGAATGCACGAGAAAAGCCATGCAAGTTCGCCTCATTGTTTAGGTTTTCTCTTGACTTTCCCTAAAATGTATCGTCCCTTCTGTTGTTAACTGTGTCTGCACATTTTTATCTATCTTCTCTCTTATTTTCAGCCGTTATTTCTATACTGTTCGCAATTTCTGAAATATGTTTGACTTTTGGACGTTTTCAGGTCACTGACTGTTATGACAGTCTTGTTTTACCTAGTACTGTGACTTGGTCGTTGGTTAATCAAATTACTGTATTCTACTTGTGACTAAGAAAACCGATTACTCCTTTTTTCTGTAGATGATATTGAAGTGCTGTTGATAACCAGTAACTAATTGTAATTTTCATGCAATTCTCATGGTCGGTCGTTCGCAACTGAAGAAAACTTAATTGACCTACCCTTTCTTGCTGGGTAGAATATTATTGCTTGACTGGATAACTAGATTTTACCAAACTTCCGTACTCTTTATTAAAAGTATCGTCCAGATACCTTTAGTTTTATTTGAACGTACATTTCTCCTAATAATATATCTGTTATTTGTTGTTCGTTTGTCACGTTGCTATGTCGAGGTAACTAACTATCGTCCACCGTTGATTGCCATTAAGGGGGACAGGCATGGAAATACCAACATGTTTCCTCAGATTCTAGATTAAACACCCGTTTCCATTGATACTTCATGTATCCGTCTTACTGGAGCTTGGTTAGTTGATGATTTCCGACTTCATCTTCACGTTTAAATCTTGCACTCTCGTTGTCGTGTAGATTTACAACCTATAGTAACCTCGATATTTAAGGTTTGTGATGAGTTTGTTTTTAAAATTGTGGTAATGAGGAGCGACTCAACAGGTTTGCTATTATGATCAACAAATGAGTATCTCACGCATCCTATAGTCTGCAGTTTTGTACTTTACGTGAATGATTACATAAAGTATCTAGATGTTCTACTTTTTTTGATACTTTCTTGTTGTTTTCCAATACTTTGTTCATCGTGGTAAGCTAGCTACTTCAAGATTCTCCGGTAGCACTCTTTATTAAACGAATATCGGTTATTTTTACAGATGGAGAGATTTTTAGCACCGATAAAAAGGATGATCATCATATCGAGAAATAAAACATACACAACAAACAAGCTATATAATAATAACGTGTTTCGAAGCTTACAGCTGTAGCCCTGAATCCATACAAAATTTGGTCATTACTAGAATTTATTACAACAACAAGGAACCAGCCAAACCCGGCCTCAACTGCCATTAGAAGATGTAGCCCCACAATATCTCTCTAGGATAATTATATTTTTTGGCCAAAACATTATTTGTTTCACAAGCACAATAGAATCTACTCAAAGTACCCAGTTTAAAAACCATCAATTATTCCCAATAGATGATGATCGCTGAACAGAACAACTCTAGCGAACAATCAGCACTAGGTTTGTTTACTAATGAAATCCAAGGATTCGCCACATATCTGAACATCACTATCAGTAAACGTCCTACCTGTATACACAAAGTCAGATAGTGTATCACTAGGAACCTCATATCTCCATCAACCTTCTTCAGGAAAACTATGAACTGTTGAAAATCGGTTTCCAAGAAATGTCTTGAATTTAATGTTTTCATCCATGATGTAATGTAATACAATCATAGAACCTGTTCAGAACGTTACACCTTGAAACCTCACGTTTGAGGATACAATGCACATATGTATGTGTAACAGCTCAGGTTGGTTGGTTAAGAGTTGACTCCAAACAACCAAGCATATGCCAAAACAGTATTGTTCAAGTATTCATTCACTTCCTTACTTTTTGTAAGCGTTATATTCCCTATTATCTTATATGGAATGTTGAGAGTCTTTGTTTGTCTGAACAGATAATCCCACGCTCCACTGTGACTGCGCGAAGATCGAATTAAAGGCCTATTCACTACTTCTCTGGTTTCTTCTATCAATAGCACGAGGGTTACCTTAAGGCACGAAAGTGGTGAGCCCTTTTTGAACACAAATTTAACCTCATTTCTGTTGTTAACTTTTTTTTACTTAATCGTAAAAGTAGACCTGATTATCCGTAAACTAAGTTGAGTATATAACTAGTTTATTCCGTATTATCTTAAGTTATTCGTGTTATAGTAACCATTTTTTGTGCTAACTTTATTGCTATATTTGTCACATACCTCATGTCAGACTCAATAGAAACCCATAATCTGGAGGATTTGTCACCAGTGGAGATAGACACTGTTATGACTACGAAATCCCGACTTCCAGAATTTGATCGTAGTGATCCTGAGTTGTGGTTTGCTCAACTAGAGCATTATTTCACGAGACACAATATCAAATCTGAAGGGATTCGCTATAGAGACTTGTGTTCTATCATTCCTCCTTCAGTCGCCAAAGAAGTCCGTGACTTGATTTTAGATCCACCATCACCACAACCATACACCAGCTTAAGACGAGAGATAATGAACCGTTTATCATTATCAGATAGTCAAAGGATCCAAAGACTTTTTCAAGGTGAAACACTAGGTGATCGGTCGCCGTCACAGTTTTTGCGTCACCTCCAAGTGTTAATGGGTGATAACACAGTGGGTGAAGCAGTCCTAAAACAAGGATGGATACAAGCTCTCCCATGCTACGTCCAACACTGTTTGGATGCACAAGATCCTGAAACCTCATTATCTCATTTCAGCGCGTATAGCCGATAGAATAATGGAGAGAGGTCCTCCAACTGGACCAGGCACAATCAATCACACACAAAAAGTAGAATCAGCAAAAGACCCCGTCATAGAAGGACTCATTGCGAGTGTTAAGAGTCTCACTGAGGCTGTCACCAGAATGCAAATGGGTCATAGAAACAGGAGCAGGTCACCACAACGACCACGATCCAAGTCACAAAACAGGTCACAAATGTCCAGACAACCTGGGCAGTTTTGTTGGTACCACTGGAAGTTTGGTGTCAACTCAACCAAGTGCATGCAACCATGCGCCTGGCCTAAGCATAATTCTAAGACAGCGGGGAAACGAGTAACCCCTCCCCAGGTCGCGACGACTGAGGAGGGGCGCCAAAACAGTCGCTTGTTTTATGTTAGAGACAGAAACTCTGGCTTGAATTTCTTGGTGGATACTGGCGCTGCTCTTAGCATCATCCCTCAAAATAAAACAGATTAGTCGAGAAACATCGTCAATTACACTTCAAGCTGCAAATAAAACTAAAATTGCGACATTTGGGCAGAAAAACTTAACCCTAGATTTGGGGTTCAGGAGGCAATTCCCTTGGGTTTTCACGGTAGCCGACTTAGATCTGGCAATACTGGGGATGGACTTTCTAGAGAGATACGAATTTCTAGTTGACACCAAGAAACGGCGATTAACACTAAAAGAAACTTCGTATTACAAAAAAGGCAAAGAAAGTCACATCAGCTCTCTTAACTTGATTCAAACCCCTCTAGTAACAACAGCGAAATTCCAAGATATACTCGCGGAATTTCCAAACTTAACTAAACCAAACCCACAGCCTTCTAAAGACAAACTAAAAGTAAGTCACACTATCAAAACCGAAGGTGCACCGGTTTTTGCAAAACCCAGGAGACTAGCACCAGATAAGCTCAAAATCGCTAGGGCCGAGTTTGATTATATGCTACAACTGGGTATTATCCGTCCCTCTGATAGTCAATGGGCATCCCCTTTGCATATGGTCCCAAAGAAGAATGAAGGTGACTGGCGACCGTGCGGGGATTACAGAGCCCTCAACCGTCAAACCGTACCAGATCGGTACCCAATACCGCATATCCAAGATTTCACAAACGGTTTACAGGGTATGAACATATTCACTAAAATTGACTTAGTCAGGGCATATCACAATATCCCAGTGGCGGATGAAGATATCCCCAAGACAGCTATTACAACACCCTTTGGCTTATTCGAGTTTGTACGCATGCCATTCGGCCTGAGAAATGCGGCACAGACATTTCAAAGATTCATAGACAATCTACTTCAAGATATGCCATTTGCGCAGGGGTATATAGACGACTTGTTAATTGCCAGCCCCGATTTGCAATCACACGAACAACATGTAAAAACAGTGTTAAAAAGACTGGATGAACATGGAATAAACATACATCAAAGTAAGTGTGTTTTCGGTGTTCAAACTTTAGAATTTCTCGGTCACACAATAAGCTCAGAAGGGATTAGACCGATCAAAAAAGAAGTAGACACCATTAAACAATACCCCATACCTAGTTCTCTAACACAACTGAGAAGTTTTCTAGGTCTAATTAACTTTTATCGCAGATTCATACCAGGTTGTGCACAATTAATGCAACCTTTGACAGATTCACTAAAAGGAAAACCAAAAGAATCCAAACTGTCTTCTGACGCTGTCGAAGCTATTAAACAGCTTAAAGATAAATTAGCTCAAGCAACTACGTTGATGTATCCGAATTCTCTTTCCCCACTTGCTTTGATGGTGGATGCTTCAGATAAAGCAGTAGGCGGTACCCTTAACCAACTGGTTAAAAACGCCTGGAAACCAATTGCTTTCTTCTCAAAAAGACTCGCTCCAGCAGAGACAAGGGATTCTACCTTCGGGCGAGAACTTCTTGCAATCTACCTAACCATTAAACACTTCCGACACATGTTAGAAGGCAGGGAATTTATAGTCTTTACGGATCACAAACCACTAACGAATGCACTAAAAGCGAGAGCTGATAAATACTCACCTCGAGAAGTCCGACACCTTGACTATATATCACAGTTCACAAGCGATATCCGACATGTCAAAAGTCAGGACAATCAGGCGGCAGATGCTTTATCTAGGCTAGAAATAAACGTGCTACAGCAGTCTACAGTAAACTTCGAGACGTTGAGAAACGAACAAGAGCAGGATCTAGAATTACAAAACCTGCTTAAAACAAACAATTCAAGTCTTAATTTAAAACAGTTCCCATCACCTGTCGATGGTATTCTAATCTACTGTGACACGACCAAGGCAATGCCGCGACCTTTCGTTCCCAAAAGTATGCGAAAGTTGATATATAATGACTTTCATTCTTTGTCTCATCCTGGCGCAAAAGCTTCAACAAAACTAATCAATGCCAGATACATATGGCCGAATTTACAGAAGGATGTACACAAATGGGTTAGAGAGTGTTCAGCATGTCAACAATCAAAAATAAATCGTCACACAAATTCACCCATAGGTGTTTTCTCGCAACCAGATGCACGTTTTGCCCATGTGCATATCGACTTGGTAGGTCCTTTACCACGTTCAAACGGTTTTAATTATCTTTTTACACGCATAGATCGATTTACCAGATTCCCTATAGCCATCCCGATAACGGACATCACAGCGGAAACAGTAGCCAAAGTTTTCATGCAGAACTGGGTAACCATTTTTGGTTCACCCATAACAATAACGACGGATAGAGGAGCGCAATTCGAATCCGAACTATTTAATAACTTGGCTAAACTTCTAGGCTCCAATAGGATACGCTGCACTGCATATCATCCTCAGGCTAATGGGATGGTAGAACGTTTTCACCGTCAGCTAAAAACCGCTCTTGTATCTCACTCAAACCCCAATCAGTGGACAGAATTCCTACCGTTAGTTATGTTGAGAATACGAACATCTGTCAAAACTGACGCACAGTGTTCAGCTGCGGAACTGGTTTTCGGAACAACTCTGAGACTACCAGGTGAATTTATTAATCCTAATACTAACAGTCAAAAACTTAATTTAGAAAATTATGTAGATCAACTACGGGACCACATGTCTAAACTTAAGCCGATTAATACTCGTGAACAATCGCGCGCCGTATATATACCTAAAGACCTAAGCAATTGCACGCACGTCTGGATAAGATGTGACAAAATAAAAGCACCACTCAGTCCTCTATTTGAAGGTCCTTTCAAAGTCGTCTCAAGAAAATCTAAATATTTCGTGATAGAAAAACATGGAAACATCGACACAGTAAGTATTGATAGGCTAAAGCCGGCTTATCTAGATCATGAACCACCATACGTGTTGTTAGATCGTTTAACTGACAAATCCATTACGGAATCGAAATGTAAAGATGATAAATCTTTACAAATGACTAAAACGGTTCGCTGGGCACATCCGATTAGTCAGTCAAGGATGTTGACAGTTTCGGCTGCAGGATAAATCTAACCACGTAGCTAATCAGACCCTGCATCTACTTAAAAATAATTTTTTTCCCTCATTCAGCCTCACATACAACTCCCCAGAACTTTTACCTTTGATATATAAGTGTTATTTTAAATATTTTTTTTAAATACTGGACACATAAGCTAGGTATTCCGAAACGATGGCTGAGGGTTTTTAATCAAACTCATACAACTAACACTGGCAAATACAACGAATTCAAAAAGCAACCCAGGCGAGTTTTATAATTTCTTTTTCTGGTTAATTAACTATGTTGGTTGTACTTCTTATATATTTGTATACATTTTTCACGTAGACTGGCTATACATATATATCATATGAACTAATTCTAAAAGTTTTCGGTCGAAGATATGTTTAGTGGCTTGATACGATTAATACTACTATTAATAAGTGTTTTTTTAGACAAAACATTTTGGATTAAACCATGGTCAAGTACTTATTAAAGTTCTCATCATTTTTTTTCATGTTTAGGAAACTTACGTAATGACTTAACCAGTTTTCCTGCAGCATGCTTTTTAGTGTGATCATATAACCCATCTTTATTGGCAATATTCAGATTTTTTTTAAAGAATTTCTGACATTTAAGAATCAATAACCGTGAAGAATTAGTACAGTGCGTTACTGTAAGGTTACTATCTTAGCCGCGTTGATTCCACATACCTAATTTTAAACACAACTTATAAAGGAACTGTTAAGTAATCACAACATTGAACTGACGATATGACTATCGTGGCTATGTTAACGTTAAACCAATTATTATTAGTGGCCCATACAAAACCCTGGAACTTAACACTAGCGTTATAAAAAAGACATGTTATGTCAATAGCTTATATATATATTTTTTTCTCTCGTTGGTTTAATCATAACGTAAAATGGAAATCTACCGAACTTGTAGTTTTTTTTTTCTATAGTATTATTATTAATACAAACAAAGAACTTGTACTGTTCCAATATGGCACTTTGACATATCAATCCGTCCTCTTGTTATCCTTCTCTCATATCTGAGCAACTTATGGCCAACAAACGTCGTATTGAAGGGGGTTTTGGTGAACAAAAGCGCAGGCCCCACGCACTCGAACCTCTGCCCTCCTGAATACTGGACCGTGTGCCTAGCCATTAGACCACATCAAACCACGGGGGGATGACTGCAATTTTTCCTTTTATCGACTAATCATTCATAATACTAATGAGTAATAGGACTTACACACTTCTGAGGTGCAAACCAATTCGTTACTTGGATGAATTGACGAAATATTGCTTCAATATATCATGCATACCTAAATCAAACCAGAAAAGGGTATTTGACACAACTGTACTTGATCCGCATACTCCACACAATTTTTTTTGCTTCTTAGTCGTATATTCGTTTCCGTTTTGTGGATTACTCTGACGCACCCTTGGTTACGCACCTAATTGTAAAAGGCGGTCATCACTGGCTCAAGGTCATGCATTTGGTCGATTTTGTTAAAGAGTCCAACTTCTAGCCAGTTCACCCTTTTACATATATGCATTACAAAAGAGTTTTTTTGTTTTCATGGTTCTTCGTGCACAAGATATCTACACAATGTTTATTTCCTTCCAGAATACCAATCCGTTCTGGAGGCCAGGCACTTACTTGAACCGAACAATTATCAATTGCATTTATGTATTTCCATTTTGTATCTTATTATTTTATGCAGGCAGTGGAGCAGTTCTTCAGGTTTGCTTGATTTTCACCATTACCTTTGAAGTAGACTTCTTTACTTTTTACTTGAGGGCGACTCAAGAGGCAGGTGAGTAAACACCTGATAGCCGGTCTGAGCATGGAAAAATCGTACCTCACCAACATGATGTTGGGTAGCCCGCTCGCGGCACTTCCTCAGATAATCTTATTCCACATTCTCACACTTTCTCTTGAAAGCACGCAGCAAACCGTCAGCGATAGTTGTAGAAAAGATCACATGCTACAAAATAAGATGACAAGCTAGTAAATGAAGAGACATCCATGGACTAACGTTTAAAGCGTTAGTCGTAACTGATTGTAAGTCAAATAGTGAGCGAGTTGATAATTTCGCCTTGGGATGAGAAGTAGAACTAAGGTGTTTTCGATAGATAGGTTAATGGAACCGACATTCCTACGGAAGTCGATTCTAGGGGGAAGCTAATGTAACAGCTCAGGTTGGTTGGTTAAGAGTTGACTCCAAACAACCAAGCATATGCTAAAACAGTATTGTTCAAGTATTCATTCACTTCCTTACTTTTTGTAAGCGTTATATTCCCTATTATCTTATATGGAATGTTGAGAGTCTTTGTTTGTCTGAACAGATAATCCCACGCTCCACTGTGACTGCGCGAAGATCGAAATAAAGACCTATTCACTACTTCTCTGGTTTCTTCTATCAATAGCACGAGGGTTACCTTAAGGCACGAAATATGTACAAACTCTGAATAAACTAGTCTGCATTGACTGATATATGTAGGTCAAGAACAACCACCAACAAATTTACGGCTGAGAAATCAGCTGCATTCCGGAGCGACCAAACAAGGATGAGGCCCTAGTACACCGGATAATTTTGTAAAGGTTTTGGATTAATTATAGACGTAATCTATTTCCGCTCAATCTTCTGGTTTCATGATTTTCCTCCACAACATACTGAGCCTTAGATTCAACAGAACCAATGGTTAGCATTAGACCACTTCAGTGTTTGTAATTTAAATTGGGGGGTTTATTTTTGATTGCATTAGACAGTTCTTTGATATTAAGGGTCTCACAACCGTGTTGGGACATAATTCGACAGAAAATATACCCTAAAATAATCACCCTAGTTTGAAACAGTGGTCCTCTTCACTGAACTCAGTACTAACACACGAGACTGAGGATGTTTTATATTTCAGTCTCTCACTACCTCTTGCTTACAATGTTCATTTAGTTTTTCGATTCAGCTCCGAACTCCAGTCATAATAATTTATCAGATTTAACCTCGCCTAAATATATGGCTAGCGATTACATCAACCATCAAAGAGTATTTTCTCAACGGACTGGCATCAACTCCTTCATATAAGGAGCATAGTTTGGGTTCAAAAATACATTCAGTTGATTAACACTTCCACTTTAGATCACAATCTTATTTGAAGCCATCAGATCTCTATTGTGGATAACAAGAGAGAAGAAGCATCTTCGAATACAGGGAATGAGATTTCGAGACACACTCATTTTTACCGGTTCTGAACAGTTTAGAGTCACTTTGAAGATTAGAAGTATTCGAATTATTATACGAACTAGGAATCCCCGAAATAACTCAATTTAAGTCAAACATATTGTATTTGGAATTCAAAATCAGGCATAGATTGAGTACAAAAAGAACCATTAGTTCATACAAACGCCACAGTCACTTACCGTGAAACTAAGAGGGTCTGTCCGGAATATAAAAGGCAATTACAAGCCAACACTTGTCAACGAAAATATGAACAAATTAAAACAACACCAGCGACAGCCAAAGTTTTCAGAATACAACCCATCAAGCCAGTATTGTATCACTTAACCGATTCGTTTAGAACACATCTATCAAAGTTCACTTCATTTCGACTTATAGTGATTCCACCGACCATAGTTAGCGTTATAGTTCACCGTACATTAATTATTTTAAAGCTAGTTAGGATAGATTTACGGTCACGTATTTCGGTGCTTATTTCAATGTGGCGATTAGCATTAGCAAAATTAAACTGTTGGTATCGATTTAAAAGAATGCTTCCGAATTGTGATTCAATGCAACTTATAGAAAATCGTGAATAGGTGAATGATACGTACTTACTTACTTACTTACTTACGCCTGTTACCCCTCGTCGAGGAGCATAGGCCGCTCACCAGTATTCTCCATCCAACTCTGTCCTGAGCCTTCTTTTCCAGTTCTTTCCAGTTGCTATTCATCCTTTTCATATCTGCTTCTATTTCCCGGCGTAATGGGTTCTTTGGCCTTCCTCTTTTCCGCTTCCCTTCCGGATTCCAAGTTAGGGATTGCCTTGTAATGCACATTGGTGATTTCTTCAATGTATGTCCCATCCACTTCAAACGTCTTTTCCTAATTTCCTCTTCAGCTGGAAGCTGGTTTGTCCTCTTCCATAAAACGCTGTTGCTGATAGTATCCGGCCAGTGGATGTTGAATATTTTGCGCAGACAACTGTTTATAAATACTTGTACCTTCCTGATGATGGTCGTAGTAGTTCTCCACGTTTCAGCTCCATACAGTAGGACTGTCTTGACGTTCGTATTAAAGATCCTCACCTTGAAATTAGTTGAGAGTTGTTTTGAGTTCCATATGTTCTTCAATTGTAGAAATGCTGCTCTTGCTTTGCCAATCTTCGTCTTTACATCTGCATCCGATCATCCTTGTTTATCAACGATGCTCCCCAGGTACTTGAATGTTTCCACCTCTTCCAGAGTTTCGCCATCAAGTGTGATTGGGTTGGTGTTCTCCGTGTTGCATTTGAGAATCTTGCTTTTTCCTTTTTGAATGTGGAGGCCTATCGATGGAGAGGCTGCTGCTACATTTGCTGTCTTCATCTGCATTTGTTCGTGTGTATGAGAGAGGAGGGCTAGGTCATCTGCGAAGTCCAAATCATCTAGTTGATTCTGAGAAGTCCATTGTATTCCATATTTCCCTTCAGATGTCGAAGACTTCATAATCCAGTCAATCACTAGAAGGATGAGGAATGGGAAGAGTAGACAGCCTTGTCTGACTCCGGTCCTTACTGGAAATGTATCTGTCAGCTGTTCTCCATGCACCACTTTGCACTGTAGTCCATCGTATGAGATTTGGATAATGTTGACAATCTTTCCAGGAACTCCACAGTGTCGAAGAAGTTTCCATAATGTCCTCCTATCCACGCTGTCAAACGCCTTTTTACAGTCAATGAAGTTGACGTATAGTGATGAGTTCCACTCAACTGATTGTTCAACGATGATCCTTAGTGTCGCAATCTGGTCTATGCACGACCGATCCTTCCGGAATCCAGCCTGCTGATCTAGAAGTTGGGCATCTACTGCGTCTTTCATCCGATTCAGCAGCACTCTGTTGAAAACTTTTCCTGTTACTGATAACAAACTGATGCCTCTGTAATTCTCACATTTGTTCAGATCTCCTTTCTTTGGTATCTTGATGAGGTATCCTTCTTTCCAGTCCATTGGCACTTGTTCCTCTTCCCAAATCTTCTTGAATAGAATGTGAAGCATGTTTGCAGTTACTTCAGTGTCTGACTTCAGTGCTTCTGCTGGTATATTGTCAGGCCCTGCCGCCTTCCCACTTTTAATTTGTCTGATCGTCATCCTGACTTCTTCGATCGTTGGTGGAGTGATATCTATGGAAAGGTCAGTGTGTGCTGCCTCGATGTCCGGTGTATTCCTGTCTCCCACATTGTCCGGAAGTTTCATGTACCTATAAAGAGTGTTGCTCTGGTTGTTAGAAGGTGCATTGTCCTCGTGACTCCCGAAAAATTTCGGCTTTCATCATGAGGCGTCATAATTATTCCTTCAACTCCCAGGGCAGAGTTTAAATTGTTTGAATTATTTTTCTGGTTAGCGTTTTTTTAGCGAGTTAGTTTTTCTACGGGATGGGGTCGCTAACCCAATGCCCAACCCTCCTCCTTTACCCGGCCTTGGGACCGGCAGTAACTCTAGAAGAGCTACAGGCGGAGTTGAATGAAAGCACCGGTTCTCGTCCGAATGATACGTAAATCATAACTAAATCTATTAACAACCATAATGACCATTTATGTTTTTCGATAAGTGACAACCATAGATATTGCACGGAAGAACATAAAATGCCGTACTTATTTGAACAAAAATGCAACAATTCCTGGAGTTCTAGTGAGAAGTCGTGGCCAGTGGAGCTAATCCATGTCAGGTAGAGACAGGTATCTACCTCAGTACACTGGAAGTTGGTCGCGCAATTTCGTGGATTGGTTGAGGTTAGACATTAACACCGTTGGATGCCAGCTCAGTGGTCTATCGGTTAAGGGCTCTGGCTCGAGACTGGTAGGTCCTGGGTTCGAATCTCGCGAGTGCGGGGTCGTGGATGTGCACCGCTGAGGAGTCCCATAATAGGACGAGACGGCCGTCCAGTGCTTCCAGGTTTTCCACGGTGGTCTAGCTTCAATTGACTCATGATCTTAACTATAAAATTACTAAATCTCCACAAAAACCCCCTTGTGAGAATTAAGCCAAATTCGATAACGAGGAATGTTCACTTCTTGAATGTGACCAGCTCGTCAGGTATACAGAATATCTTAAACAAACCCTACTGCATATGGTTTTATGCTACCTGTGGTAATCAGAAGACTAAATCAAATTATCCGATTATGAATCAAAGTTTACATAATAATCTCAGAAATTTTCAAAGAACATAGAGCAATCTAAAGGAGATGAAAATAAACAGTTATTCACAGAGAACAAGTTATGTGGTGAGCTCAAAGACTAGGAATATCTGTAAATCGTATATTCAGCAAATCGAAATCATTATGTTAGCAACCAAAGGTTGATAAGATCAAAGTTTCTTTTACCTATGTAAAATGAACTTTGTAATCATAACTTTAATTACTCGTAGTAGGCCCTTGAATTATGTAGTTCTCATCAATGGTGTTACAACATTCTCCGTAACGATGACTGCAAACAACATTTTTACTCAAATCTCTTTACGACCATTACCGTTTTCTAACCGCTTATTATCAGTTTTGGTTGACGGCTTTTAGCATGTCTCAAGGGTCATGGGTATTTTTATGAATACAGAGTTGTTCTACTTCAGATTTCACAACAAGGTAAGCCAATCGAACCGTTTATCGACATTCAACAATTACAGAGAATAATAATCTCAGTTTATTTAGTCAAAAATACTTCATCATAGGGCCCACTCACAGGAGAACAATTGATTATTTAAGCTACATGTGTCAACTGAAGTATATATAATGAATGTTTTGTGATGAATTAGGTGCATACATATCTTGGATGTCTACATGAAATTCGCATAATTTCATGATTAAATAAATAAATAATCTCAGTTAACAATTCAACAGTGCATCCAGTCTAAACTGTTGTCACAATGTTCACCTAACTAATTTCCAACAATCCAATAACTTCACAACTTTCAGATAACATTATTAAAACCTTTTATTTTCTCATTCACATACATGACATTCTTTTGTTCAACAGAATAGCAAGACAAACTGTACTCGGAATCAGAAAATTAAATCTATTAACATATTGAAGTTTATAATTTGAACGACAATGATGAATACTTCAATCCAATGATTTAAATTCGATGACTTGTTTTGCTTTAATCGGTGGTTAAATTATGCATACATTTGTTTGATTAATATTGAGCATTTTGTTTCTAACAACTACAGTTTCAATAATTTCTTCTTGTAAAATGGTCAATGGAAGATTTAATTCGATGTTGAAAGCTTCACTATGGCGGATTTATTCTGAATATCTATGCGAAACAAAGAAAAAAGAAAGAGACCTTCTGAGAAAATATTCCATTTTATTCACTTTCCCATAAAATAATTAAAACTATATTGTAAATTAAAACGACATGTGCCAGGTATGAGAATGTCACATGCAGGCGAGATTACCTGGCTGATGTGGTTCGCCAAAACATCATGGTCACACGAAGCGTTTTTGTTCTCGAAGTTTCACTAAACAAAATTTTTTATCGCAATAGATACATTTTTTAATATTGTACTCAGTTGCTTACTTACGCTTGTTACTCCTAATGGGGCATAGGACGCCGACAAGCATTTTCCAACCCACTCAGTCCTGGGCCCTCCTTTCTAGTTCTATCCAGTTTTTGTTCACTCTTCTCATGTCCGTCTCTATTTCTCGGTGTAGTGTGTTCTTTGATCTTCCTCTTCTCCTTTGGCCTTCAGGATTCCATGTGAAGGCTTCTCCTGTGATACAGTTGGGTGACTTCCTCAATGTGTGTCCTGTCCACTTCCAGCGCTTCTTCCTGATTTCTTCCTCCGCTGGAATCTGGTTTGTTGTCTCCCACAGTAACTTGTTGCTGATAGTGTCTGGCCAACGGATCCGAAGCATCTTGCGTAGAAAACTGTTAATAAACACCTGTATCTTCTGGATGATGGTTTTCGCAGTTCTCCAAGTTTCCACCCCATACAGTAGAACTGTCTTGACATTTGTATTGAAAATTCTAACCTTGGTGTTGGTTGACAATTGTTTTGAGCTCCAGATGTTCCTCAGTTGTAAATATGCTGCTTTTGCTTTGTCGATCTTCGCCCTCACATCTGCATCTGATCCACCGTGTTCATCAATGATGCTGCCCAGATACGTAAAGGTTTTCACATCCTCCAAAGCTTCTCCGTCAAGTGTAATTTGATTGGTGCATGTTGTATTGTATCGGAGCATCTTGCTTTTCCCTTTGCTTATATTGAAACCTACTGCTGCTGAAGATGCTGTTACACTGATCGTCTTCTCCTGCATTTTTTGTTGCAGGTGTAATAAAGGAGCCAAATCATCTACAAAGTCGAAATCGTCCAGCTGCATCCTAGTTGTTCATTGTATCCCGTGCTTCCCTCCAAATGTTGACGTCTTCATGGTTCAGTTGATCAGCAGGAGAAAGAGAAAGGGTGAGAGTAAGTAATCTTGCCTAGCACCGGTCTTTACCTAGAATGAGTCGGTGAGTTGTCCTCCATGGACGATTTGGCAGTTTAATTCACCATAGGAATTCCATATGATATTGACTATTTGATATATAACTCTACACAAATGCTGTTAAATGGTTTCAAATGGTTCTGGATTAGGTAGAAGAAGCTTACTCTTAACAGGCCTTCGTACCTAGTATTAATGGATCACCAGTGCCTTCAGGTAGTAACCTAGG
>NW_017385997.1:0-57297 GCF_000237925.1 Schistosoma mansoni
CTACTCTAAGACACTTAGCCTTACTTTTGTAACTCATAAATCATGAAAAAAATTAAGTGAACAAACTTATTTCTATTTGTCTTTGTCAACCTAAGGTACTAAATTTTAAAAGACTTATTTCTCTACGACAGACTTGGTAGAAATATTTGTAGAAATACTTGTAGAGATATCAGCTCACTGAAGACAATTGGTGAACGGTCGCTCAAAATCGTGGATTGGTTGAAGGTAGACATTAACACCGTTGGATGCCGGCCGGCTCACTGGTCTATCGGTTAAGTGCTCTGGCTCGAGTCTGGTAGGTCCTGGGTTGGAATCTCGCTCGCGAGGCTGGATCGTGGATGCGCACTGCCACTGAGGAGTCCCATAATGGGACGAAACGGCCGTCCAGTGCTTCCAGGTTTTCGATGGTGGTCTAGCTTCAATTGACTCATGATTTCAACTGTGAAAATAATAAGTTAAGTCATTCGCTAATTATCTGAGCATGAAACACTCTAAGTGTGTGGGATGATGATTTCACTCGGTTGCCCAAATCAAGGTAGGCGGGAAAAGGTTCTAACTCAGGGCCTAATAGCTGAAAGTCAAACAAATTAACCCCCTGGCCACCACTTCCTTATGATAATCCGAAGCACAAAAAAACAGTATGATCAATAGATCCCTTCTTCTTTACTTTACTTTACTTACTCCACTTGTTTTAATTGCTTACTTAGTCACTTACTCACTTACCCGATTACTTACTTACTTAATCATTTACTTGCTTACTCACTCACTCACTTACTTATTTACTTATGTCTGTTCCCTCTTGTGGAATAGAATAGGCCTCCTACCAGCATTCTCCAACCAAATTTGTACTTTGTTTTCTTTTCCAATCGTTTTGAGGGCCAATTCACCCTTTCCTTATTTGCTTCCGATTCTCAGAGCTGTTGTTTCTTAGCCCTCCTCTCTTCTATTTACCTTCAGGATTCCAAGTTAAGGGTTGTCTCGTGATGCGGTTTGATGATTTCCGTAATGTATGTCTCATCAACCACCTCCATTGTCTTTTCATAATTTCCTCTTCAGATGGAAGTCGGTTTGTCCTCTCCAACAGTAGGCTGTTGGTAATGGTATCCGGTCAAAGGCCATTGAGTATCTTGTGTGGACAATTGTTCATAAATATTTGTACTGTTTTGAAAATGATTGTATTGGTTCTCAAAGTTTCAGCTTCATTCAGTAGTGCTGTGTTGACGTTCGTGTTGAAGATTGTGACTTTTGTACTGGTTGACAGTTGATTTGAGTTGCGTATGTTCTTCAGTTGTAGAAATGTTGTCCTTGCTTTGTCAAATTTTACCTTCACATTTGCATCAGATCCTCCTTGTTCATCGATGATGCTGAGCATTTACGTGAAATTTCCTACCTCATTGACAGTTTCTCGCTCATGTGTGATCGGATCGGTTTACTTCGTGTTGTGTTAAAGAATCTTGGTTTGTTCTTCGTGTATTTTGAGGTCTACTGATGCATAGGCTGCTTCTACTACAGTGTTTGTCTTGACTGCATTTATTAGTGTGCACGGGATAGAAGAGTTAGGTCATCTATGAAGTCCTAACCGTCTATTTAATACTAGTTAACGATAATTCCGAATGAAATGGATTAGTTCGTTAGTCTCAAAACTCATAGTAATACTGATAGACCTGGACTGTAAGATGATTTATTAACTCATCTTATTGTAGGTGTAATAAAAAGTCTATAACGGACAATTAGTTCTTCATAGCTTCACAGGAAGCGGTACGAAACAGTTCAGAAGAGTGCCACTAAATAAATAAACAAATATAGGTACAAATTAAACAGAATGTACCTGAACTATGCTTCATGCAACAGTTACAGTCGGTGTTACAACAACAAGCTTGTTGGATCACCTAGAAACAGTAAACTATTAAGTGATTAAAAATAGCCAATAATTATTTGCCACTGAGTAAAGAGGTTGCTGACAACTCAGAGATGATATTCTGTCTAAAAAAAGACAAAATCATCACCAGTTAAATAACTCCAAGTGAGCAGTTAATTGTCCGAAACAATAAATTTTCCCATCACTTAGTAACTCAAGTATCTATCACACCAGGAATCAATTCAGTCAACCAAATCAATCAAGAACATGATTGCTCAACATGGCAGATGGCTGAAATCAAAATACTAAGTAGAACAAAACTGAAACAGTTATCATCACCCCCTACGACACCAAAGAGTGGAATACTATCCAGAGGCTGTAAACAGTATAATAATCATGATAATAATGACAATACCAATAGTAATAATTGTTATGAACAAATTAAAAGTGAAACAAAACATACGTAAATACAGACAGAAGAAACGGTACATACAAAGGAAAACAAGGGAACAGTCAGAAGGAAAAGCACACGTCGAGCGATTGTCTCATGTATTCGTGCAGGCACATTCAGAATGGATTCTGCACAGTCAGCTGACAAATCTGTTTAAGAACTAGAAAAGATTATGTCACTCAAACAAGTCAAATAGTTGGACAAACAACGTAGTTGAAACGTGCTTTGATTTTCTGTGATGTTAAAGTGGCCAACCATTGCATACAGTTGGCGGTAGCAAAAGCCTAAAAGCAGATTTACGTTTAAAAGTGGGACTAGTTTTAGGTTTATCCTTACTCTGGTAGCATAATCCTTACTTTATTACATCGTGTTTATAACAGTTCGCTCAATTAATTTGATGATATCATATTTTTATTAACTTCCAGGGTCTGGAAAGTTGGAAAAGTGAAAATTTCGCAAATGCGATTAAAATGATCTTGGTGGTCTTGTATTAGTATTCCGACACCAGACAATAGGTTCTAAGCATCCTTTATGCCCTTAAGCTTCATTCTGGGATATTTCGCTTACTACCCTACGTATGTGTTGTATGCAGTATAAGCTATATTGCCATGTAGAGCTGAAGGTCTTAGGTGAGATTGGAGGTTCCCCATTGACATTGTGGATGGTTCGGCATTACTTTGGCAAGTTTTGCTGACTGTTCATGTGAAAAGTTGGTTTGCTGGTTAACCGATTTCATTCATACTGGTGGTTGCTTTTCGGTGTTCTCAAGGGCTACTGTCATTGGAGCATTGTAAGGCATGTCACCATTACTAACAGTTATGAGTTTGACTGTCGTGTAAGCGTAATGGGTCAACTTTGGCCTGTTCATGCTGTGCATAATTGATTTAAGCGATCACTGATCGGATTAATTATACATGTGATGTGAATGCGTATATGAATGGTGCGAATGGTCCACCAGGGTGCTTGGTAACTGTGTGGTTGTGACACAAGATTGAGCTGTACTGTTCAGATTGTAGCATTGAAGCCCATATAGTGTCTGGTTCTCTTGTGGAGCGGGACTGAGCTGTACTGCTCGGGTTCAGCCAGAGGGCGGTGTCTGGCTCTCCTGTTAAACAGGATTAAGCTGTACTGTTTGGGTTGTCACGTGAAAGTCCGGATGGTGTCTGGTTCTCCTGAATGCAAAATTACCCTAGCCCACAAGGGTATATTATATAACTGTCAACAAACTGGTTGATCCTGCCAGTAGTCATATGCTTGCTTGCTTGCTTGCTTACTTGTTCAGTCGTTTCATTAGGTAATTATCTGATCTTAGTTCTCTTTATTTCTTTCTATCGTCCTATTTGCTGTTCTAAACCCGTCTTCTGCGTATGATATTTGTTTAAAAATATATTTAAGTCTTTGGTACTATCTATATCCATGCCAATATATTTTCCCTCTAACTGCTGAGCAATTTCATCAGGACAGGGATACTAAATAGCAAAATATCCTCAATTTTTTTAACATTCAATAAGTGTGTCGAATGCAACAACTTCGGCTACTTTACCATTCATTCAGCAAGTGATTACTTACTTACTTACGCCTGTTACTCCAAATGGAGCATAGGTCACCAACCAGCATTCTCCAACCCACTAACTCTGTCATGGGCCTTCCTTTCTAGTTCTATCCAATTTTTGTTCATTCTTCTCATGTCTGTCTTCATTCTCGGTGTAAGTGTTCTTTGGTCTTCCTCTTCTCCTTTGGCCTTCAGGATTCCATGTGAGGGCTTGCCTTGTAACGCAGTTGGGTAATTTTCTCAGCAAGTGAGTGGTGTCAATTAAATGCAATTTTTACCAAAGAACTCATTTCAAGAGTTCAGAGTTATCTATAATTGTCTAGGATGAATCAGTCAGTGTGATATAGATCAACATATTGAATGAAAAACACAAATATAGTGCAAATTTAGGCTTACAATGAGATCTCTAATGTGAATTGCACTCTTTTATACAACACACCCACTGAATGAATGAACACATGACTAAAAGTGCTAAATACAAAACCCTTATTAAATATTGATAGCGTTATAGATTGCCTAGATCTGTATTTACAATTATGTTTTAAAATATTATGCCTATTTAATTGTTGATAGGATCTAAACAAACAATAATTAGTTCATTATAAGCGAAGATGAAAAGTGGCTAGCAGTGAAATCCATGACGCCCATTTCGTCCTATTTGGGACTCGTCAGCTGGATGGACCTACATCTCAGGGTTGATGTTCACTCAGGGACTCGAACTCAGTACCGTTCGCTTCTAACTCCATCGCGTTATCCACTCAGCTACTGAGTCCTGATAGCTGACGAGTCCCAAATAGGACGAAACGCGCGTCCTGGATTCCATTGCTAGCCACTATCCATCTTTGTTTATAATGCTTGTGAATTAAGGCAATATCGATGTAATATGCACAGTATGCACATATGGCCAATAAGAGACTGACCAGTTGCAGTCCTAAACATCAATGGGAAGATTCAAATAAACAATACTAAGTGAATTATATATAGTTCATATTATTCTACTGAAATGTTTGCTTATTCTTTATAATCGAATAAGATTAATTCAGCTTCTCAATCTAGAACTCACCTTTCTTCCTATTTGTAACTCGACAACTGTATATACATCTATCCTAGAGTTGATATGTACTCTAGGACTAAAACTCAGTACCATTCGCTTCAAATGTCACCGAGTTATTCACTTAGTTACACAATCCAGATAGCAACTGGCATATGCAATGGGGTGAATTTCAATTCATATATATTGATTATTGGCATCTTCACATTGATGTTTAAGACTTCAACAGATCAATCTCCTTTTTAGAATGTGTGTATCCTGTGTGAACTATCTCAAATATTGTTTTTATATCTCAAGTATTTTAGGTTATACTTTCAGGTTATACTCTGATTAGTATAGATCTCTACAATTTCACACTTTTATCAGTTTTTGGGAAATGAATTAAAATTCTAATTTCTTAGTTACTATTCATTTGAATGAACAAAAATCTACATACATACATTTTACTAGTTCTATCCATATTTATCATCATTAATTATAAAACTCTTATTTCATTTGAAAAAAAATACAAAAACATGGTAATTTCTCACGTGAGATTAGTTAGTTACTAAGGAAGGTGTACACATTGTGTATTTCAACAATACATATACATGTATATATATATAAGTATGCATTGATGAAATCTGTTCATCTTGTTTAATGAAAAATAAAAAAAAAACGAAAAAAAAACAAACAAAAACAATAAACATGAAAAATGACAATTATTGATTAACAATTATTGATTATTTTAATGGGTGAATTCATGAGTCAATTGTGAAGTTAGATCATCATGGAAAATCTAGAAGCAATGGATGATTGTTTCGTCTTATTGTGGGACTCTTCAACAGTGCACATCCACGATCCCGCCCCGTGAGAATCGAACGTAGGATCTATCAATCTCATGAATTCAGCTATATTTATTTATTATTTATTCGAACACATAGATACTGGTACTAAGAGGCACCAGATATATAGGCGTCACACAAAAAAATTGTCATTTCATTTAATTGTGTGAGGGCTATGATATTGCCCGGGTGTCCAAACCGAATCAGGTGGTTTTCTTAAGAGGCCACAACCGGAGCCTTTGACCTAAAGGTCTGATTCGCAAGGCAGTGGAGCATAGTAAGAAGATATAGTCCCATAGTAGTCGGCGACCAACGATAGGTTCATAGGCCATTTGTTCCCTCAGGATACTGGAACCCATGTGCACCATTGGTTTGGAATCAAGGTTTTCCAACTCTTTTAGGTGAACTTTCCGTGTCCACCAACCCGGTTAAAGCGTGGAACATTTGCTTTTCGTCTTCTCAATTTCGTAAACAACAGTAATGCCACGAGAAGGTAGTCAGTAGGTTTTCCCTGGCTGAGGTCATGTGAGAGCATTTCGAGAGGGAGGATGGGCCCTCCCCACTCTCGACCGTATCAAGGCATTTGGGGGCAACTATAAAATTACAAAAAATCTTCACCAAAACACCCCCTTCCAATAGTTATTGATTAGTTGTTTTATTTTGTTTCCATTGAGTATTCTATATTTTGAAACTGTATTATATAAAATGACAAAATTTTAATAAACTAATCAATCTATTAGAAAACAAAATATGAAGAATAAAAATCACATGGATACAAATCAGAAGATTTTTCTATTTTTCATAGTTTTAGATAGAAAAACTGAGAAATAATTAATTAGAATGTTTTTTTGGTAAATTTAATGGTACTTTTATTGATTCTAACCTATATCTACCACTGTAGTAATGAGATTTATTTTATAACTGAAATTAACTTTAGTTGAAATAATGAGTCAATTGTAGGTGGGTCACCATAGAGTACCTGGAAGCACTAGACAGCCATCTCGTTCTATTGTGGGACTTCTCAGAAGTGTGGATCCACGAACAGATCCGATCTGTTTTGAGATAGTAACTCACTGAAGACAAGAATGGATGTGTCACTCAATTTCATGAATTAGTTGAAGTTAGACATTTACACCATTGGATGCGGGCTCAGTGGTCTAGCGGTTAGGCGCTCGCGCACGAGACTGATAGGTCCTGGGTTGAAATCTCACAAGGCGGGATCGTGGATGCGCACTGCTGAGGAGTCCCGCAATGGGACGAAACGGCCGTCCAGTGGTTCCAGGATTTTCATGGTTGTCTAGCTTCAATTGACTCATGATCTCAACTAATAAAATAGAATAATAAGGTGTAGATGATGTCAATGTTAAAATAAGTGTGATCAGTTAGTCATTTCTTAAACTGTAAATTAAGTACCTTATTATTACTCTCATAACATTAATAATGCTTTGTATTTGTTCTAAAAGAATGAAGGCTAACAAAGTTTTTAAAATGAGACTATAATTTATGGACGAACCGATCAGATTTAGAAAAGCAGATCTTAAATTTTGAAATGAATTACATTTATCCAATTGTCTAAATAGCGTTTTGGAATTTTAGTTGAAAGCATATGCTCACTAGTGACTGGATCCATGAGGTAATTCCTGAAGTTCTAGTGAGAAGTATTGACCAGTGGAGATAATCAATGTCAGGTAGAGACAGGTATCTACCTCAGTACAATGGAAGTTGGTCGCTCAATTTCGTGGATTGGTTGAGGTTAAACATTAACACCATTGGATGCTAGCCGGCTCAGTGGTCTATCGGTTAAGTGCTCTGGCGCGAGACTGGTAGGTCCTGGGTTGGAATGTCGCTAGGCGGGATCGTGGATGCGCACTGCTGAGGAGTCTCACAATAGGACGAAATGGCCGTCCAGTGCTTCCATGTTTTCCATGGTTGTCTAGCATCAGTTGACTCATGATCTCAACGATCTAAAATTACTAAAATCTCCACAAAACCCCCTTCTGATATCAGTTGGTGATGAAAACCCTGAATCTAATTCCTAACCGAGGTCATCAATTGTAACTCATAATCCTAATTCGTCACACTGGTATATAACTATGATTTAGTCCTATGAATTAGGTGGACATTCTCATGGTCACTTTAACGTCGTTCAAGGGTTGTTCATAAATTGTAGTCTCACCGCATTTAGTGTTAACTGTAATGGAGGTTATTATTTTTTTAGTATGAATAACCATGTAGTAATATCCCTGACTATGATATTCAGTGATAAGCACTTGAATGGATGAGTAGCTAAGTCTAATTATTCCAATTATATGGTTGACTCCTCACTTAGTCTGAAAGCTTCATTGATCACATTCTAATTGTTTCGTGTAAGCATATTTAACTTTTTAGTAAAGTGTAACGGTTAAAATTTGATTAGTTAATATAGTGATTAATTATTCAGGTCATCTAATGGTCATATAGAGTCAATCAATGACACCGTGAACCAGTAGAGTAGCATTTATTTTACAAAAGCACCTAGAATACAAGTTTTTTTGAGAGTTATGTTGTAGTTACTCTTATTGTCATTTTTATTCTTGACATGTCGTTCACGTCGAAGATGTAGTATGTTTGTATATTTCCCTTATCGAATGAATCATTAGTCAACTAAGTGTTAGTCAGTCAGTCAGCTACAATGTAGGACCAGGCACATATATGCATCGGTCCAAGTTGCCATATCTCGTTAGCACAACAAGATGAACACCGGATTCATAGAAATAGCTAATTTAGTGGTGGTAGTATATAAAAGATAGGTTGTATCTAAGTAAGTTATGAACCAATTTTAATCTCACAGTTTAAGGGAAGATAAAGAGTGTATACATCGACGCCATTGTGATCGATTCTGAGCCATGTCACCTAGAGTCTCCAACCATTAGTTACGATAGTCACGCGGACATCAACCAAGTAGTCTGTATCTAAGTGTAGATATATCTTATGATCTTGAGTACTAACCAGTTAGTATTTTATTTCATATTGCTTTATCCCGTTTACATAAAAGTCATTCGGTCATGGTTACATAATAACACAGAGTCAGTCTCGATATTATTCTTGTATTACTTACTTTTACTTACTCACGCCTGTCAACCTTCGTCGAGGAGAAAAGGCCGCACAACACCATTCTCCATTCAACTCTGTCCCAACCAATCCTTTCCAGTTATTCTCAGTTGTTATTCATCCTTTTCATATCTGCTTCTATTTCCCGACGTAATGTGTTCTTTGGCCTTCCTCTTTTCCGTTTCCCTTCACCATTCCAAGTTAGGGCTTGCTTCGCGATGCAGTTTGGTGATTTCCTTAATGTATGTCCTATCCACTCCCAACGTGTTTTCCTAATTCCCTCTTCAGCTGGAAGCTGATTTGTCCTCTCCCATAAGACGCTGTTACTGATAGTATCCAATTACTCTTGTATAACATATCAAAAAGTAATAATGACGATAATGTAACATCACATAAAAGTTCACATCATTTACCTCAAGAAAAAAAGTCATGTTTTACTACAAATTGATTAAAAAGAAAATACGTGATTTCTATATAACTAACTTTTCTTAGAGTTGATAACATTGCTACACTGTAAATTAAGGATTAAGCTGCTAGTCATTCAACTACTAGTTCATCAAAATAGTCAATATTAGACATAATAAATTTAGGCTTCGTTCGAATTTTCTCAGCGATTCTCTGAGCTCGTAAGTAAAAACTAATGGATGAAAACCGAGTGACTTGAAGGTAATGGGCTAGTCACATTATTATTTATTTGAACACATAAATATTGGTACAAAGGGGCACCAGATATATATGCGCCACACAAATCTCATTTGATTTGTGTGAGGGCTGTGATACTGCCCAGGTGCCAAAACTAAAGTGGGTAATTTTCTCAGGGGTCACACCCGGAGCCTTTGACCTAAAGGTCTGATCCACAAGGCAGTGGAGCATCGTAAGGAGATGCAGTCCCATGGTAGCTGGTGAATAACGGTTGATTCATACGCCTAAGAGCATTAACTTAATATCCTTTCAACTGTATAGAGATGTGATACCAGTGGGCTTTTTCCCCTAGACAACCAGTATTAACAGTGATACTAACTTCTCACAACGGAAAGAGTATGTTAGAGAAGGTCAGCCTCAGATAAAGTACACCTCACCTTTATAGATGAATTTCTATTACCAGCGGTTGAGCTCTAGATTTGTGGGACTGACAAATCAAAAAGTGCTCACAAAATGCCTATGTGTGCTCGACATCAAATGAAGCTGAGGCCACTGTACGAAGTCTAAAAGGTTATTACTAATCTAGTTTCCTTATCAGGTCTCTCTAGAATAAGCATCTCACCAAGTTATAGACTATTAGAAAGTGATAACAATGTGGTAATGTGAAAGAAAACCTAAAACTGATTTGCTCTACTGTTTAAGAATTCCACATTTCATTTAACAACTTCATTAAATTCCACTAAAAACACGATCATTGATTTTTGTGTCAAATGCCAGCCTTGTTAAAAAAAATGGTAATACAAGTTATTAGGTATGAAATATGATGCCAAATTTCTGTGACCTGTAATCAGGTGACTTTTTTTAAAAATCATCAAACCTTCAAGTTAAAGGGATAAACATCTTTTGGATGACCTTATTCATAATTACTTAAGAATAATGTATTATGATTCTTCTACTAGTCATTGTTTCAAGCTTCGTAAACCCCAAAAGAACGGGCAAACGCAATGTATCCTGGGGATTCTGCCATAATTCTTTTATGAAAAAAGCTTCAAGTCATCTGGTGTAATACTAGGTAGCTTCTAATTAGGCAATCGGCTACCATTTATCCTAAGGTGGGTGATGATACCAATCAGTCATTGACAATGTAGGTCCTGGAACAAATGTGTAATCGCAAAAGTTCTTATACCATATCCATGATATAACTGTCTAGTACTTTCTATTTATGTGTTACTCTTTAAGGATTTTGTGGTTAAATTAAAAAAAAACATATCTACGCAATATGTACTCAAATAGCAATTTCGTTCGTAGATCAGAAGGGGTTTCGTGAAGATTTCAATATTTTCATAGTTGAAGTGAATGGCTGAAGTTAGATATTAACACCGTCGGATACCGGCCACCTCAGTGGTCTAGAGGTTAAGCGCTCGCACGCGAGACTGATAGGTCCTGTGTTCGAAACTCACAAGGTGGGATCGTGGATTCGCACTGTTGAAGAGTCCTACAATAGGACGGAACAGCTGTCCAGTGTTTCCAGGTTTTCCATGCTGGTCTACCTTCAATGGACTCATGATTTTTAACTATGAAAATTTCGTTTGTCTAGATTATTTCTTTGCTTCACTTATCACTACTGTTTCGTTTATTCTAGAGCGCTTTTCTTCTACATTATGTAGCAGAAATGAGCTTTTCTTTGAACATATTTATACCTTAGTCTTTGAAGTGAACATTTACAAGTTACTTGGAAAGTTCTATTATTTTGTTAACCTTAAATTGTACATAACAAGCAAACACATACTGTTTGAAGATGACAATAAAACAACAGTAAATGAAAAAGAACAATAACAACAACCGTCTTCCACTTTCACAACTCATTCACGTTACTGGTATGTACAAGTCACTATACTGTTCTATGTTGTTAACGCCTGTTATAACGTGAAGTACTATGGTATTTCTCCTCCGCCCCCACCCCCGCTTAAATTCACCTTGAATACATTGTATATACACCTATATATACGAGGCTAGAATACAATGAGTATTAGTTTCTTTGGTTTCCTCTTACATGTGTCTTGTTCGTGTACTTTTTAAGTAAAGACAATGAAAATAAGAACAACAAAAAGAATTTTTTAAAAAAAAAGAAAACAAACTAAACACCAAGGAACCAAAACATTTTTCTGTCAACTGTTTAGCATGTTTCCAACTAAACATGAAGTCATACATTACTAGCTAGGGTAGTTATATTTATGGTTAGCATTCTGACTTATTTACTTACTTACTTACGCCTGTTACCCCTCATCGAGGAGCAAAGGCCGCTCACCAGCATTCTCCATCCAACTTTGTCCTGAGCCTTACTTTCCAGTTCTTTCCATTTAACATTCATTCTTTTCATATCTGATTCTATTTCCCGGCGTAATGTGTTCTTTGGCTTTCCTCTTTTCCGTTTCCCTTCACCATTCCAAGTTAGGGATTGCCTTGTAATGCACATTGGTGATTTCCTTAATGTATGTCCTATCCACTTCCAACGTCTTTTCCTAATTTCATCTTCAGCTGGAAGCTGGTTAGCATTCTGAGGATTGACTTTATTGTTGAAATAAGTTCAGTAAGCATTAGTTAGTTATATCTCTATAGGTTCATTGATGTAATTGTATTTCAGTTGATTGATTTATAAAGTGTAACATGTATCATTTCTGATTACAATCTGGTAAATGAGCTTTTAATTTGAAATATTCAGTTGAGTAGAAGGAGTTTTGTGGAGATTTCAGTATTTTCATAGTTGAAATCATGAGTCAGTTGAAGTTAGACCATTATGGAAAACCTGAAAGCACTAGAAGGCCGTTTCGTCCTATTATGGAACTCCCCAGCAGTGCGCATCCACGATCCCGCCTCGCGACATTCGGACCCAGGACCTACCAGTCTCGCGCCAGAACACTTAACAGATAGACCACTGAGCCGGCATCCAACGGTTAAGTAGATATAGCCTCTTAACTTCATATCTCTTAATCTCTATTCAACAAAAGAATTGTGATTTACATAAACTTCATTTTTGGCTGTCGGAAGGTAGCATTACAAACCGATACACAATTAGTAAAACTCGAAGCTGATTAAATTAACCTTTAGTTATATAAAATCAAATGCTCTGATACGAGCGAGGATAGGGAGAGTCCGCTCTCCCTCTGCGAATGCTCTGACATGGTCAAGAGTATATAGCCACCGACAGGGAAGTCCTACTGACAGCCTTCTCGTGATAGGAGTGTTCTTTAACGAATGTGAGAGCGAATGTTCATCGCTTTAACCATATTGGTGGATATGGAAGATCCAACTAGTGGAGTTGAAAAACCTTAATTACAAACCAGTGGTACACATAGGCTCGAAGATCCTGTGGGAGCAAATGGTGTATGAACCTATTATTGGTCACCGGCTACCATGAGACTACATCACCTTACGTTGCTCCACTGCCTTATGGATTAGACCCCTACGTCAAAGGTTATGTGTTTGGCCTCCCTAAGAAAACCACCCGATTCGGTTTGGGCACTGGGGTAGTATTCCAGCCCTTACACAAATCGAATGATTGTGTGGTGCATATATATTTGGTACCTTCTTGTACGAATGTTTATATGTTTAAATACTTACTAAGCATAAAACAGTATATATGTATATACATATTTCTTACTTTTAAAAAATAGGTAACTATGACTCGCACTGAAGATGCCTTACTTGCTATTCGTGATCCTAATCCATGTATTGATGGTCGTAAAGCCAATGTGAACTTAGCAGTACTTGGAGCTAAACCTCGTCTTATGCCTGGAAGTAAGTTATACTTATCTTATAGATCATACATTCAATAGTTTTGTATTCACTACACCTTTTATTATTCATGTTAATTGGTGATGATAATAGTATGAATTTATTCCATCTGAGGGTGAATTATAAAAATGATTAACATTGAACAGAAACGTAGGTTGTTTTCAGTACGGGGTTGTGGAGATTGATGGATTTCTTTGAAATCATGTACCGATCAATATTAGACCATCATTAAAAACCTGGAAGCACTGGACGTTTGTTTCGTCTTAATACTGGACTACTCGAGTGTTGACATCTACAAACTCGGACACGAAAATCAAACCATGGACCTAGGGTCTCGCGCACGAACGCTTAACCTCCAGATCACTGAGCTTTATTCCAACAGTGTTAATGTCTAACTTTAATCAATCCACTAATCTCAAAACTCTAGAAACAACAACTACTTTGTAGTTGTTGTTTCGAAGTGATGCTTCGCTTTCGACTCTTAAATAGTTGAAATCATTAATCCTGTGTAGCGCCATACATTTCTATGGAGATATAAAATATTGCACGGATACTAATAACACTATGTATATGATCATATTTTGGTTGGTAAAATCCTGATGAACTGGCTGACAGTCAATTATTTAGAATAAAGACCCGCAGTAAGTCTATAATTTATCAACGAACCAATCAGATTGAAGATAACAGATCTTGGATTTTGGAGTGAAATGCATTCATTCAATTGTCTAAATAGGGTTTTGACATTTCAGTTGATATCAGTTGGTGATGAAAGCCCTAAATCTAATTCCTAACCGAAGTCATTAATTGTAACTCATAATCCTAATTCCTCACATTGGTTTATAACCATGATTTAGTCCTATGAATTAGGTGGACATTCTCAAGTTCACTTTAGCGCCGTTCAAGGGTTGTTCATAAATTGTAATCTCACCAAACCTACACATCTACAAAACTCATGTTAGTCATCAATGTCTTGAAAAAAATTATTAATAGGGACCTAATGGGAAAACCATTTAAACCTAATCGATCACCTGTACTACTTGTACAAGGAAATTATTAGTAGTGGTATGGATAAATCAACTTAGTTACTTGTATTATTGTTAGTATTTGTGTAAGTACATATGTAAACAATTTCTGAGTCATAAACTGAATGAATATGTTCATGTATGAGTTTGTCAGTTGACATGTTTCACTTGAGTACTTAATTACATATACACATGAATGGAAATACTTTAAGAGAGCATGTTTCAAATTATGGTGGACGGTTGTTCAATTTCGTGAATTAGTTGAAGTTAAACATTAACACCATCGGATGCCGGCTGCCTCAGTGGTTCCAGAGCTTAAGCGCTCGCGCGCAAAACTGATAGGTCCTGGGTTGGAATCTCACGAGGCGGGATCGTGGATACGCACTGTTGAGGAGTCCCACAACAGGTTGAAACGGCCGTCCAGTGGTTCCGGGTTTTTCATGGTTGTCTAGCTTAAATTGACTCATAATTTCAACTATGAAAATACTGAAATCTCCACAAAACCCCTTCTGATAATAATAATAATAATATGCTCACTAGTGACTGACTTCAAGATACATGTCCTGGAATTCTAGTGAGAAGCAGTGACCAGTGGGGTTCAAACCACGTCTGTTGTGAGATATCAACCCACTGAAGGCAATTGGTGAATGGTTGCTCAAGTTCGTGGATCAGTTGAACCTAGATATTAACACCATTGGATACCGGCTCAAAGGTTTATCGGTTAAGTGCTCTGACGCGAGACTTGTAGGTCCTGAGTTCTGATCTCGTGGGGCGAGATCTTGGATGCGCACTGTTGAGGAGTCTCACAATACGACGAAATGGTCGTCCAGTACTTCCAGGTTTTCCATGGTTGTCTAACTTCAATTGACTCGTGATTTCAACTATAGAATTTTAAACTATTGTTAACGTGTCAATTTCTTCAAATATCTAAACCAGATTCTCTATTATGATACTAAGATTTGTAGATAATGATTTTCATTCATTAGGTCAAGGCTATCTTCTTTTTCATTACCGTAATTTTTAAAATCCATCATAGAGTTAAAGGTATGAAACTGTAAAAAAATTGTTATTGATTAGCCTTGTTCTTTTGTAAAATGAAAAATTAATGGACTTACCATTGTGAATAAATGAATATCTGATCACTTTTATATGTAGATAACATACTTTCTAGGATTGGACTAAAAGTTTTTATGGTTGAAAGTGTGAGTCAATTGAGGCTAGACCACCAGGGAAAACCTGGAAGTACTGGATGGCCGTTTCGTCCTATTGTGGTCTATCGGTTAAGTGCTCTTGCGCGAGACTGGTAGGTCCTGGGTTCGAGGTCGTGGATGCGCACTGCTGAAGAGTCCCACAATAGGACGAAAGGGCCTTCCAGTGCTTCCAGGTATTCCCTGGTGGTCTAGCTTCAATTGACTCATGATTTCAACTATGAAAATACTAAATCTTCACAAAAAACCCCTTTTGATAATAAAAGTTTTTAAATTGAGTACATACACTAAAAGAAAAGAATCATCATCTACTCATTTATGGTGTGGATAACGCGATGGCGTTTGAAGCGAATGGTACTACGTTCGAGTCCCATAGTGAACATCAACTCTAAAATGCAGGGTGCATCCAGTTGGCGAGTCTAAAATAGGACGAAACGCGCGTTCTATATTCCACTGCTAGCCACTATCCATCTTTGCTTACATTTGTGATATGTTTAAAGTCGATCACTGGCGTATGTAATCTTTCTTATAAATATACTTCCTATTCATTCCATTAGTCTGGATCGTGCATTTCTTCTGTTTTCTACTCAAATCGTTATTACTTGGTGACCTTCTTTATTTTTGAGAATTATCGCTGACTATATCAATTAGCGGGTTTTTCCGGTCTGTATGCGTCAGCCAATCAGCTATTTTCGAGCACTAGGGTGCAAATTTAAATTTGTTTCGCCTACTAGAGTTGTACCAATCGTTTATCTCTGTTAGCTCTCGTATAAAATGCATGGGGCATATCTAAGTGAGAGAAACTATATTGACGTTTTGTGAACTGAAAAATACTGTTTTATTTTCGTATTAGCTTGCTGACGCAGTCTATCGCTAAAATATTTGCGAATCTGTGATGGGAAGTTAGTACTATATCCTTCCCCGTCTTACGTATTGTTCTGTCCTCCAACATATGTGAGGCATCATATTAAGTTTTTGAAGGGAGTCTGCATATGGCTGGGACGCGTGTTTTATTTTATTTGAAATTCTTCGGATACAAGAACATGAATTTTAGTGTGTACTAGTTGAAAAATAAAATATACTGTAGTTTTCTGACCTCTTATGAAGAACAAACCTAATGCCAAGGAATTCAAATAAACAAAGTACAGTTAATAGCTCACAGGAAAGATTGTTCTGGTAGTCTAAATGTCCCATATTTATATTTAACAACTTCCCAACTGAAATTATCTTCATCATCACGATTACCACGACATGCTATGCTGACTAGTATTGGCAATGGTTGGAAGAGAGTTAGGAGCGGCCAAACCAAAACCTGGCATCAGTGCTTGAAGTCATAAACTTCTAGTCTAAGCCATGTTGGTAGATAAAGACTACCTGGTTGGGGTCCGCGTGACTATCGTAACCAATGGTTGGAGACTCTGTGTGACATGGCTCAGAATCGATCACACTGGCGTAGGTGTATACACTCTTTATCTTCCCTTACACCTTGAGATTAAAATCGCTTCATAACTTTCTTCCTTCCTATTCTATATCCTTATATACAACCTTTCTTTTATATATTACCATCACTAAATTAACTACTTCTATGAATCTGGTGTTCATCTTGTTGTGCTACCGGGATATGGCAACTTGGACCGATGCATATATGTGCCTGGTCCTACATTGTAGCTGACTGACTGACACATCATAACTTTGTCATATTAGAGTATCACCGGCTTTTTACCACTATCAACGTGTTTAAATGAGTACAAGATTAATCTGAAGAAATCAAATTACTGGTTGATGATTTTTATTAGAAAATGGTTAATTACTAAAAATAGTATTCAAGTGTAAAGATTTATACTCCACATAAACAAACATACATTGTTGTTTTTCTTTTTGTTTTCTAATTGTGTTAGTGTATAAATGTTACTAATTTACAATATAAACAACCTACACTAACACTTAGAATCAATAAGGCTTAGTAACCAAAATGGTGTGCTCATTCATTCATATATGTTGTGTGTATATGTATATGTGCTTGTGTATACGCATTCATCTTTAAGTTATTGCTGAAGATAATCAAACCATAGAACTGATGAACTAAAATATCATTCAAAGTCGACATTCACGTCTTTATTCCGTATGATGGTTATGAATGATCAAAGTTCATTGTATAGTAACTTCAATATAGGAGCATTTTGGTTGTTTTATTATGCTTATTATTATTATGGGTGGATTATTGTTTACTTTTAATAAAACTAATTATTTATATAATGTTTAAATTTTTTCAACATAGTGAGTATACTTAACAACAACAACAAGGACACTATACTCAAACATTCAATCGATATATGGTATACATGATTTCAAAGGGGCTTATACTGATATTTATATTACTTACTTACTTACTTACTTACGCCTGTTACTCCCAATGGAGTATAGGCCGCCAACCAGCATTCTCCAACTCACTCTATCCTAGGCCTTATTTTCTAGTCCTATCCAGGTTTTGTTCATTCTTCTCATGTCTGTCTCCATTTCTCGGAGTAATATGTTTTTTGGTCTTCCTCTTCATATTTGACCTTCAGGATTCCATGTGAAGGCTTGTCTTGTGACGCAATTGAGTGATTTCCTCAATGTGTGTCCTATCCACTTCTAGTGCTTCTTCCTGATTTCTTCCCCCGCATAGCATCATTTTATCATAAATCTGTAACCATCTCGTAAAATATCGTTGTCAGTTTTCACTCTGGCAACTACATGTAACTGATTTTTGTGTGTGTCAAATTAGAAAGGGTGTCTCACAAGAAAATTCTCTGAAAGCCCCTTCTTCAATGTATACTACAATCTGTAAACAAGACTAAAATGAGCTTATTTATTTGACATCATCTTATCAATGTTATAGATCTGCAAACTTTATGTATTCGAGCATCTAGAGAGTGTTGTTCAACATTCTTTGAACGTACCTCTACTGCCTAAGTTCGTAGAATAAATTGAAAAGAAAAATAGCGTTTACGGTATCTGGACCTAATTAACATTCATCTTTAAAACGACACAGAACCAGTCATCATAAGCCAAAGTTTGGAGAGATTGAGCAGAAGGAAGGGATAATTTCTAGTGATTTAATCTGTATTCTGATGGTATCAGTGTTTTTAATTTACATCACTGTCTTGAGATTAATATCTTCCATGGCTGTAAAAAGTTTTCATTATCTAAATATAACTTACATGGTTTTGCTACTGTATATGGAGAGTATTATCATTATAATGGTAAATGAACATATATAATCCATTGTTGTATTGTGTGAAGTTATTACTTACTTACTTACGCCTGTTAACCCTCGTGGAGGAGCATAGGCCACACACCAGTATTCTCCATCCAATTCTGTCCCAACCAATCCTTTCTAATTCTTTCCAGTTAACATTCATCCTTTTCATATCTGCTTCTATTTCCCGGAGTAATGTGTTCTACGGCCTTCCTCTTTTCCGTTTCCCTTCACCATTTCAAGATAGGGATTGTCTTGTAATGCATATTGATCATTTCCTTAATGTATGTCCTATCCACTTCCAACGTCGTTTCCTAATTTCCTCTTCAACTGGAAGCTGGTTTGTCCTTTCCCACAGAAGGATGTTGCTGATAGTATTGAGCCAGTGAATGTTGAGTATTTTGCGTAAACAACTGTTTATAAATACTTGTACCGTCTTGACGATGAATGTAGTAGTTCTCCATGTTTCAGCTCCATACAGTAGGATTCTTAAAATAGAACATGAAATAATGTACACTACAATTCTGTGATACTAGTTTTTTCAGTATGGGGGTTGTGTAGATTGTAATTTTTTTTTGATTGAAATCATCAATTGACTGATGTTAGACCGCCATTGAAAACTTGGGAGCACTGGACGGTCGTTTCATCCCTAGTATGGGACTCATTTAACTGACCATAGTATACCTCTTGATGAATAAAGTCTGTTCAGTAGGAATGAATTGATAGCACAGTTTTTTTTTATCTCGTGCATGAATTTTTATCAATTTTTTTAAATTAAATACTATGGCAACTAAACTAGTGACATTTCATTATCTTCGTTAGGTGATCAATTACGTGTTTTTTTGGTACTACTACACATCACCTGTTTAATCACTCATTTAAATGTTCTTTAATTAATTATACGGCAATTAATATCTCACTCATGTAAAATTTATAATCACGTGGCATTGACTATTTAAAAAGTAGTTTGTTTCAATCTGTATCCGAGCTTGTTTTCAGGTAGTAATGTCAAGATTGATGGAAATCGAGTCTATTTGCCTTGTGGAATTCCTTTCTTCCCCACTTCCTTCCTTCCTTCCTTCCTTACTTACTTACCTACCTACTTACTTACTTGCTTACTTGCTTACTTACTTACTTACTTACGTCTGTTATCCCTCGTGGAGGAGCACAAGGATAAGAATAATGACAATAAATACCATTGTTATCGACAATACTGCATAAAAGGTAATTGTTATAGGTCCTTGGAATAATGTATCTTCATCATTTATGCTTCACCCATGTAACTGGAAAAAGCTTTGATAACTGATGAAATATGTAACAAATCAAGACAAAATGGCTTTTAGTTGTTAAATTATCTAATAGACGCCTCGGTGACAGATTGATTTCTAAATGGGAATGATATTGCAAGGAATTGTGCACCTGAGTCAAATTCGAAACATCAGTAATCTAATGACTAATGAATATAAAACCTTAAAGGTATGCAGACAGTGTAGAAGATTTTCTAGCTCATTGACATGATTTCGATAAAGTCTCATCCTCTGAATTGAGTGTTATAATCGTTAAGCTTTCGTGATTTTTCTGGTCAGTTCTTGTGACTGTCTTCTCCTATGACTTGATTCTGCGAGTATTCATTTTGATCTGTCTGATCACAATCACGATTGTCGTGATGCAGCAACTAATCATCAACAATATACATATTTGATCGGAAATGATCTGTTAAACGTTTAAAAACCCCCCACTAAGGAGGCAACTTTAAAGAATTTTTCCTTCAGCATGAAATCCAAGGTAGATTATCTCATGAATATGTTTATCAATTCCCCTTATTCACAATAGACAAAAGTCTTATGGCTACGTTTGTAGGGTCTTTAAGTCTTTTTAGGTTTCTAATACATATATTGCATAATTAGTCACGCAATGAAATGAGATGTAACCAGTTAGAAAAAGGGTTGAAACGCACATAATGAACAATAATGGATGTTATAACAAAAAAAGATTAACCTTAGGTAATAGTCATGCTTAAAAAGAAATGACATTGTTCATCGATTAGTGGATGGATACAAACAGTGTATCAATGTTGAATTGAATCATAGTAGTGAACTTTTACATCCAACATAACATATCTGTTTAGTTATGTCTCTGAAAAAGTTATTGTTCTTCGATCGTATAATAACAGACAATACTGACAACTCACGTACTTCTCTGGAGGGAAGCACGGGATACAATGGACAGCTAGGATGCAGCTGGACGATTTAGACTTCGAGGATGATCTAGCTTTTCTATCCCACACGCAACAAAAATTGCAAGAGAAAACGAACAGTGTAGCAGCAGCCTCATCAGCAGTAGGTCTCAATATAAACAAAGGGAAAAGCAAGACTCTCCGATACAATACAGCATGCACCAATC
Organism: Schistosoma mansoni; assembly: GCF_000237925.1. Classification (NCBI taxonomy): domain Eukaryota; kingdom Metazoa; phylum Platyhelminthes; class Trematoda; order Strigeidida; family Schistosomatidae; genus Schistosoma; species Schistosoma mansoni. The sequence continues at coordinate 21,138 of NW_017385997.1, forward strand.
GAATCACACTTGACGGAGAAGCTTTGGAGGAGGTGAAAACCTTTACATATCTGAGCAGCATGATTGATGAGCACGGTGGATTTGATGAAGATGTGAAGACACGAATCGACAAAGCGAGAGTAGTATATCTACTATCGATGAACATCTGGAACTCAAAACAATTGTCAACCAACACCAACATCAGAATTTTCAATACAAATGTGAAGACAGTTCTACTGTATGGGGTGGAAACCTGGAGAACGACGATAAGGTGTTTATTACCAGTTGTCTACGCAAGATACTTCGGATCCGTTGGACAGACACTATCAGCAACAACCTACTGTGAGAGAGAACGAACCAGATTCCTTTCAGAGGAGGAAGAAATCTGGAAGATGTGCCGAAAGTGGATAGGGCACACATTGAGGAAAGCAACTAACTGCGTCATTATTAACTAGTAACCATCGTAATATGCATTAGCCAGTAAAGTTGTGTATAATCTCCGTTAAGTTAAATGATATTTATATTTTATCTATGGTGCAAATCATATTTTGATTAATAAACTATGAATAAAACAAACAAACAAAAATCATACTTAACCTTTATTAATAAAAAAGCGAAGGAAAAGTTTTAAGTTTGTATGGTTCTAACACTTAACTTTACTTACTTACTACTTACTTACGCCTGTTACCCCACATCGAGGAGCATAGGCCGAATACCAGCATTCTCCATCCAATTCTGTCCCAACCAATCCTTTCCAGTTCTTTCCAGTTAACATTCATCCTTTTCATATCTGCTTCAATCTCCCAACGTAATGTGTTCTTTGACCTTCCTCTTTTCGCTTCCCTTCACCATTTCAAGTTAGGGATTGCCTCGTGATGCAGTTTGGTGATTTCCATAATGTATGTCCTATCCACTTCCATCGTCTTTTCCTAATTTCCTCTTCAACTGGAAGCTGATTTGTCTTCTCCCATAAAACGCTGTTGCTGATAGTATCCGGCCAGTGAATGCTTAACCAGCATGAGTTATATCTGTGATATGGTAACTTGGACCGATGCATATATGTCTCGGGTCCTACATTGTAGCTGGCTGAGTTATATCTGCAAGACAATGTAATTAGACTGTACACCTTCAAATATGAATACCTTCTTTCTGGAACCTTATTACTTTGTATAGAATAGAAACTTTACATTGTATTATCTCGGAAAGTAATTCCCTTCGACTTATTTGTCATATTATTACTTTATATTCTTCAGATGTATATTCTTGTTCTTCTCATTTTATCATGTTCAAATGATCTTTTTAAATTCTTTTACATTTCCATCATTTTTGTTTTTATCAGAGACCATGTGATCAATATGTTAGATGACTTTAATGATGATTGACTTTATCGATTATTGTGTGTGTATGTGTATGTGTATGTGATGATTTTAACAATGCCTGGATATAACTATGAAGGTAGAGAGTAGGACTTCCCTGACAAAGTCTATATACGCGTGGCCATGTGAGAGAATTTCGAGATGGATAGCGGACTCTCCCCACTCTCCGCCGTACCAGGGCATTTGGGGGCGCACATACACAAACAGAATGATTTATATGGAGCATATATATATTTGGTGCCTTCTGGCACCAATGTTTATGTGTTTAAATAAATAAATAAGGTTGAAATGGATAGTATTAGCATTCTGTCATGAACTGACCAAAATAACAAATATGGAGTGGTGAATAATAAACGACTGTTCTTAATATTATTTGTTCACTTCAAGATCTAGTAGTGATTAGTTTGATCGTTTATGTGGGCAAGAGTTTCCCCTTTCTATGAATTACAGAGTTCGGTTAGACAGCTATTCATGGCTCCTTTACTTTCAATCATTCTTTCCTACATATACATCTCACTTCTTTGATAATAAATAAACTTTTGAAGTGTTTGCCAGGTTGATACGTGTTTCATTTTAGTTACTTTAAATTACGAATAATTGATATCAGTATGGGGATTTCTGAAGATGATAGTATTTTAATAGTTGAATTTACGAATCTATCAAAGCTAGACCACCATTGAAATGATGGAGAAGATTTATAGCTCAGGTGGGTGATTATGACCAAACCATCCAGCTCAGAGAACAAACCTAAATCAAAACCACCATTGAAAACCTGGAAGTACTGGACAGTCGTTTCTTCCTAGTATGGGACCCCTCAACAGTGTTCATCCATGATCCCGCACGCAGGGTTTGAACCTAGGACCTGCGGTTTTGCACTCGAATGCTTGAAATTTAGACCACTGAACTGACATTCAACGGTGTTAATGTCTAACTTTAATCGATCCATCATCTTACTCAACCCTTCATTCATTTTTCAAGGTAGATAACTGCCTTACACCCGATACAGATTGAACTCCATTGGACATAGCTTCTCATTAGAATTTCAGGAAATCCATCTTGAAGCTAGTCACTAGTGGAGAGATTATAGTCTTTAAATAGTTGAATTCAGGAGTCGATCCTTGATGTATACTTCTGAACAGTTCCATACCAGGACGAAACGACTGTCTAATGATTTCAAGTATTCAATGATAATCTAACTTGAATCCATTCATGAATTCAATTATTAGAATAATGAATAGAAAAATAATCAATACAATTCGGTTACTGAAAAACTCAACAACAACAACAACAAAAATCAATCCTCAATCTTAGTTACTTCGCTTATAATCAATCATATCTAATCAATTAGTCACGAAATTTATTGATTCAATGTACTCAAAATGGGTAAAAAAAAAAGCAAAGTAGAAAAAATAAAGTTAATCTTTGGATATTAGGTTAACCAATATTGAATGATTATGATTAGTTAAAGTATAATACAAATTAAGAATCTTAGAAATAACGCAATTCAAAACCCAAGAAGAATTAATATAAACATAAATGTAATCTATTACGTAATAAGAAAGAATCAATAGTTTATATAAATAACAAAATTATCCATTCATTTTATGCCACTACACTGACGAAATATACATTATGGTTGAAATCATGAATCAGTTGAAGCTAGACCAGTATAGAATACCTGGAAGCATTGGACGGCTGTTTCGTCTTATTGTGAGATTCTTCAACAGTGCGCATCCATGATCTTGCCTCGTGAGATTCGAATCCAGGACGCTTAACCACTAAACCACTTAGCTGGCCGGCGTCCAACGGTGTTAGTGTCTAACTTCAACCAATCCACGAAATTGAGCAACCGTCCATCATTTTCTTCAGTGAGTTACTATCTCACAATAGACTCGGTTGAACTCCACTGGTCACTGCTTCTCACTAGAACTCAAGTAAATATCTCTTGGAGTCAGTCACTAGTGAGTATATGTTGAATAATATCACAAGGGATTTTCTCGATATTATAGTAATTTCAATAGTTGAGATCATGAGTCAATTGTAGCTAGACTGATAGATCCTGAGTTCGAATCTTGCAAGGTGGGATCGTGGGTGCGCACTGCTGAGGAGTCTCACAATAAGACGAATTGGCCCTTCAGTGCTTCCAAGTTTTCCATGTTGGTCTAGCTTCAATTGACTAGTGATTTCAGCCATAAAATTACTAATAATTAGCGAATGATAAAATCAATTGAATTAATGAAATAATTGATGATGAAGTAATAAGATAAAATCGACAATAATGTTGCTAATCAAAGATGGACAGTGGCTAACAATGGAATCCAGGACGCGCGTTTCGTCTTATTTGGGACTCGTCAGCTGGATGTACCTACATCTGAGAGTTGATGTTTACTCTGGGACTCGAACCCAGTATCGTTCGCTTCAAACGCTATCTCGTTATACACTCAGCTGCTGAGTCCTGACAGCCACTCTGAGATGCAGGTACATCCAGCTGACGAGTCCCAAATAAGAAGAAACTCGCGTCCTGGATTCCACTGCTAGTCACTATCCATTCTTGCTTATGATTCTTGTGAATCAAGGCTATATCGAGGTAATGCACACAGTATGCATATATGGCCAATAATATAGACTGATCAATTGTAATCCTAAAAATCAATGGGAGGATTCAAACAAACAGCACCAAGTGAATTCAATGTTGCTAATCAGTTTTTTCTAAATAACAAATATAGATGAATACTCGTATATATAATTTTTTTTCCTTAGTATATTCATATAGATTGATTTGATATGAAGAGAGATAGAGTTTCTACTATGAACTGATATTAATTACGTAATCATGATAAGTAAACTATAGTAGGCAAATGATTTATGATTACTCAACTGTACTCATATGTAATTGTATCAGTGATCAAAACTATAATCTTTTAAATTTCTCTTAGTAAGTACGTTAAAAGAGTTGAAATGAAATGATTTATATGTTTAACTTTAATCAATTAGTGATACAGTACAACTATCATCTAGTGTCATATTTCGGATGTGACTGAATTCCACTGATCATGATTCCCTTATGAAACTTCGCTAATTCACTTGAGTGCTGTTAGAGGTATGAGGGTGGTTATCACTTGACGGTTGCCCACATCGTGCAAGGGTTCTTCTAGAGCTACCTGAAAACGAAATTGGATTAGAAGTGGTTATAATGACCTAAAAGCGTGACTGCAGTGCCCAAGAGACAACTGCTTGAGGTCGGTCACACACGACCTTTTTGTGGGTAATTTTTGTGTTAGTTCCGTACTTGTTGGGACTTTACCGCCGGAGACGGATATCGGTGAGATAAGGTGAGGTGTGCATTTTTAGGGTCGACCTTTTCTAACCCCACCCCTCCTTGAGGGCAGCATCGCTGTTATGCTGGTTGTCTGAAGGAAACACCTTACTGCCGTCACACCTCTGTACAGTCGGCAGTACGACTTCGGACCTTGGGATTGCTGCTTTTAGTCTTCTCGCTCTTCAACCGACCTGTCTGGGATGGTAGGACGTTGAGGAACGATTGTTCCAGCCAGTATAGCTCGATTGGATCATCACGATAGGCAAGTCCGACCACCAGGTCAAGGTAACAGCAACGGTCGGGCGCTAACCCACTTAGAAATTACTCACTGGTGAACATAGGATTACTGTTAGTTTGATAGATTGTAAAGGTTAATTCTATCTGAAGTAAGCTTTCATCAAAGATTAGCTTCAACTAGATTCATTAGAGACCTGTCATATATACATAATTGATTGATCACTGGGTGGTGATCAATGTCATGCGTGTCAAGTCCTTCTTACTTCTGATCGAATGCTATCGATCAAGTTGCAATGTTGTCACTAGTCTAGGTGGCCCGACACTACGTGCACTATCTTGAGATAAGATGGTGGTCCAGGGTTTTCTGTTGACCACCCTCCAACCACCATCTTGTTCGAGTGACCGTGATCAACACCAGGAATTAGAAAACAGTTTTTCATTACTACTCAGTGCAATATAGACAGTTCATGGGAAAGTTTTTCTTTGTCATTTACTAAAACTGTACAATTATATTTATAGTTATTTTGCACATAGTAGTTTAAAACGAATTCTAAAAAAATCTTAATAGTTGAGTTCATGAATCCATTGAAGCTAGACCACCATGGAGGAATCCCACAATAAGACGAAACGGCCGTCCAGTGCTTCCCAGGTTTTCCATAGTCGTCTAGCTTCAATTAATTCATGATCTCAACCCCTTCTGATATGAAAAAATCGTTGGGTTCTTAACAATCACAACAAAATTTATCAAAGGATTTGTCAAAATTTCAACAAAACGTTCGACAGAAATTAAAGGTCGAATAAGTAGAAGACATTGACATCAATTAATATCGCTGAAGAACCTTTGACCAGTTTGTTGGGAGAAACGCCGAAATTATTTAAACTTCAGCCGCTCAGTTTATTTCAGATATAATATTTACATTTCAAGTTAATCAGACGTTTCAAGTGTCTAACGAAGTTACATAATAGTCAAAGAAGTAATAAAAATTGAAATTATCCATAAAGAAAGGCGTGTTAAAGATTATCCACATAACAAACATGAGGAAGATAAAGAAGTACTCCATGAATAGCTTACAAAGGGTTTTCAGGACTACAACAAAATTAGGGATTGGGTTTCTGAACACAAACACCTAGCTTGGACTGATGGATTGTCAGAACCTCTTTTATCCACGAGCATTTAATCCAGCTACCTTTAGAACGACCTTTTTGACGTCAGGAATGATTCCGAATAAGGATTCCAGTATTGGTAGATGATCAGTGTTACCAGACCTTTAACAACAGAAAAAAACGACTGATTTAGATTCATCTTGATTAACTTTGGTATTTTCGTTAGTAACCTAACAGGTTGTTATTTTATTATGGATTATAATGTGAGAAATAATTGTAGATAGGACTGTACAGCTTTGGTAAATGTCACTATCGCTTAGCTGATCAGAAATTAATTACCATAAGGCGTTTAATCTCAATTAGAAGCTCCTTGGCTATGCATAGCTATTCAATTCTTCCTTAATATCAGTGGTTTTAAAGAAGTTTTCAGTCCGTTATTTCAATTGGCTTCATCAACAGGCTTATTTGCACAACAATTAAACTGCACTACATAGTGGGGACATTAGAGGGATGCAATGCTAAGTGAATAAGTGTATTAGCCATTAGAAAGTCCTTGTTTAAAAGGGATTGTATTAGGGAGTTTTGATTTACCTTGTCGTTAAACACATTATAAAACAGTTGAGTCAATTGCTGAAGCTACATAAATCATCAATATGATGTAAAGATTGTCTGATTCAATAACTCGAGTTAAGCAGGTTACTGCTGCTTTACTCTAATCAGTATGAATAATTTGCTTAAGATATCTATTATGTATTAGTTTTATGGTTCGACCAGTACAGAATCATCTTAGTAACTAGGTAGTAACTAATATGTATATAAGCACAACAGTTTTTTTAATTGTACCAGTATGATTTATAAACTGCTTAATGATAACACTGCATAAATAAGTCTTAATTGATTCAGAACCCAACCCGCATTTTTCGATTCGATAAATTTTGTAAGTTTGGTTTTGAAAAAAAAAAGAAAAAAGAAGACGACAATATCTGGTTCATCATGTTATTGCAAAGATGCGAAGGTGATGTATACTAAACAAGAGTCGAGTTATTTCAAGTATAATACGGTATGCTGGATAAGTTAATGAACCACACCGTATATATATATACATATTTTATTTGAACACATAAATATTGGTACAAGGGGGCACCAGATATATATGTGTGAGGGCTATGATACTGACCGGGTACCCAAACCGAGACAGGTGGTTTGCTAAGGGGACCACACCCCGAGCCTTTGATCTAAAGATCTGATCCACAAGGCAGTGGAACATCGTGAGGAGATGCACTCCCATGGCAGTCGGTGACCAGCGATAGACTCATACTCCATTTGTTCCTTCAGGATACTGGAGCCCATGTGCACCATCGGTTTGGAATGAGGGTTTTCCAACTCCCCTAGGTGGAATCGCCGTGTCCACCAACCCAGTTAAAGGGCCGGACATTCGCTTTTCGTTCTCTCAATTTCGTAAACAACAGTAATGTCACGAGACGGCAGTGAGTAGGACTTCCTTAGCAGAGGTTATATACGCGTGGCCGTGTGAGAGCGTTTCGAGAGAGAGGGCGGACTCTCGCGACTCTTGGCCCGAAAAGGGCATCTGAGGGCATATATATGATGATAATGCTAATTCCAAACTCGAGCGAAGCAGCGGTCTTGTGAGTATTGATCCTTATAACATTTCCTTTACTGTTATAGTTTCAAGGAAAAAAATGTTACATTTACTATCTAAGTCATAAAAAGTATCTAGCAAAAGACACCGGAGTTAACGTTAGGACGGCGATTTGACTTTTCTCCAACTGTCAGTGTTTTTTTTTTAATTGTGAAATGAGAATAACTCTTTTGCTAAGCAAGGATGTTTCTCAGTTGAGCTGTTCAATAAATCATTTAGGTGACAGGTTATAAAAATAATGTTCGGTTTATTGTAAGGATATAGCTATATCCACTACATTTACCTGATGATATCTCAGTCAGTCAGTCACAACGTAGAACTTCGTACGTACGTACATCAGTTCGAGTTGCCATACCAAATTAGCTCAGAGATGAAGTTGTCGATTCAAATCCTATAGTGGTAGAAGTAGTAAGAGTATAAGCATCATGTGAAAGATTAGGGTTTGAAGATGTTATTGAAGGAGTATAATACAGTGAAATAAATTTGGAAAGAGAAAAAAGATAGAGACATGAAGAATTCAGAAAATTAGAATTTGGTAGAACACAAAGAGTGGTTGCACCTTCGCCATTGCAAACGATTTTGAGCCATATCATTCAAGGTCTCTAACCATCGATTGCTATCATCTCGTGCATCCCAACCAGGTAGTCTACACCTACCAACATGGCCCAGTCCAATTGTTAGTGACTTCATGGATTTGTGCCAGGTTTGGTCTGTCCGCCCCTAACTTTCTTCCAACCTAATCCTACACCATGGAACATTGCACGTCGGGGCAGTGGGTGGTTGGGCATACGTAACACGTATCCCAGCCATCTCAACTGATGAATTTTCACTACTTCATCAATCGATTTGCCATCCTTTCCTAGTACCCGTTTCCTAACAACTGCATTACTTACTCAGTGGTCCCAGGATATACGAGCAATACTTCGAAGACATCTATGATCGAATACTAGTAGCCTACGAATATCCTCTACTCTTATCGGCCATGTTTCTTTGCCATAAAGTAGGACGGAACGAATTGCTGCACATTAAACCCGTCCTTTGGTTGCTAGACGGATATCTCGCCTACGCCATAAATGACGCAAGTTGGCGAAAGCTAGACGAGCCTTCTGTATCCGTGCTGAGATTTCGTCCCACACCAGACCACAAGGGCTGATGAGACTCCCAAGATAAGTGAAGCGGTCGACACGCTCAACTACTTCACTCCCTATCATTAGTTCAGGTGTCGATGCAACCCAATCCTGAAGTAACATTTTGCACTTCGAGGGAGAGAATCGCATCCCGAACATGCCTGCATTGTTGCTTATGGTGGTCAGAAGACTCTGCATTTTGTCAGCGTCTTCGCCAAATAAAACTATATCGTCGGCGTATTCTAAGTCTACAAGTGAGCCTCCCGGTAAAAGTTCAACTCCTGGAGATTGAGATGATGAAAGTGTTATCTCTAAAAGCATGTCAACGACAAAGTTAAACAAGAATGGGGAGAGTGGACAGCCTTGACGAACACCACTTGAGGTAACCACTTCTGATGACAGTTCGCCATAGGCTCTAACTCGACCAGTTGTGTTCGAGTAGAGAGCCTTGATGAGGTTAATGTACTTCTTTGGTACTCCTTTCAGTAACAAACACTGCCATAGAACCTCACGATCAACGGAGTCAAATGCCGCCTTAAGCTCAAGAAATACTACTATTGTGGGACGTCTGAATGTATGTCCATGTTCTAGGACCTGACGTAGAGTGAATATCTGGTCTATGCAACCACGTCCAGGTCGAAAACCAGCCTGGTTTTCTCTAGTCTGCTCTTCACGAGCTTTGGTTAGGCGCCTAGGTATTATTGAAGCTAATATTTTAGACACTATATTAGTCAAACTGATTCCTCTGTGATTGTCACAGGAGGACTTTTGTCCTTTCTTATAGACTGGCACAATCAGTGATTGGGACCAGTCAGATGGAATTACGTCCAGTTCCCAGATTCTACCTAAGACCTCAGTCAATCTCGCTGCTAGTACTGGACCACCATCCTTAAAAATCTCAGGAGTTAACCTGTCAGGGCCTGCTGCTCTCCCTCGCTTCAGATTTCCTATAGCTTACCAAAACTATCTACAGTTTCTAATACAATCGATGGATGAGAATATGACGATGATATAACCCATATACAATGCCTAGTGAATAGTATTAATAGAAACAACATAAGCAGAACCATAAATGAAGCTACCTGTAAGGATTGAGAAAAAAAAAGCATAGAAGATATGCTGATTTATATTTTTTTTATAGAAAAAAGTTCGATATTTACAAATTACCATTACATTATATAAACATTCCTTTCTGAAAGGACCAAAGATATCAGGACTCAGTGGCCGAGTGGATAACTCGATGGCGTTTGAAGCGGAAGGTACTGAGTTCGAGTCCCAGAGTGAACATCAACTCTGAGATGCAGGTACATCCAGCTGACCAGTCCCAAATAGGACGAGACGCGCGTCCTGGATTCCACTGCTAGCCACTATCCATCTCTGCTTACCATTATGTCATTGTTATTGAGTTCGAATTTTTTGTGACAAATTTTGAAAGTATCATTTGAATGTTTTGTCAAAATGGAAACTATCAATGGTGGATCTAAGTAGAGTTTTTAAGATTGACTGTGAAACAATCAGCTAAAAGTAGGCCGAATGGTGATCCCATTTCTACTCGACCCGTTTGTCGGTAAAATCATTATTAAATATAAACTGGAAATTAAAAGTGTATCAAAGAAGTAATTGATTCGGATAGTGTTTTCAGACAGCCTCTGCTTTTTTCATCAGTGACCGAAGAAGGATCTAGCGCAGGTTTTAATTCGAGTTACGACACTTCATATTAATACAAAGACGACATTTACATGGTAAAAGGAGTAGAAGAAATAATATCCCAGCCCCCAAATGCCCTGGTACGGTCGAGAGTGGGGAGAGTCCGCTCTCCCTCTCAAAATGCTCTCACATGGCCACGCGAATATATAGCCTCTACCAGGGAAGTCCTACTCACTGCCTTCTCGTGGAATTACTGTTGTTTACGAAAATGAGAGGACGAAGAGCGAATGTCCGGCGCTTTAACCGGGTTGGTGGATGTGAAGTGTCCATCTAGGGGAGTTGGAAAACCCTGATTCCAAACCAATAGTGCACATGGACTCCAGTATCCTGAAGGAAAGAATGGCGTATGAACCTATTGTTGGTCACCGGCTACCATGGGACTGCATCTCCTCACGATGCTCCACTGCCTTGTAGATCAGACTTTTAGGTCAAAGTCTCCGGGTGTGGTCCCCTAAGAAAACCACCTGCTTCAGTCTGGGCACCTGGGCAGTATCTCAGCCCTCACACAAATCAAATGAGATTTGTGAGGCGCATATTTATCTGGTGCTTTTCGTACCAATATTTATGTGTTTAAATAATAAATAAATAATACTGGAAAACCGTAGAAGAATGAACGAGTGGCACGGAAATTAAGTTTATATGGATATTAAAAATGAGTGCAAATGTAGTAATCCAAACGATCTTCAGACTACGACTTATAAAGGTTATCCTAACGAAACTAGATGGTCTTGGCTTTGACCTAGTAAATGATAGTACTTTATTATCAGAATGTGTTTTAACCAGAAACAAAGAGATATCAACTTACTGTATTTTTGAACGGATAAGTTGAGTCTTGGACTGCATTTTTATAAAGTTTATTACTATTTGGGATAGATGGATATCCATTAGCTGCGGTAAGTTTACTTGGTGTTTTTGTACTTTGACTATCTGGTGCATTAAGATTAACTGAAAATGACTTCAAAATTCCAGAAACTCCAATCGCGCCCAAAATACACATTATCGGTGCTAATACTAAGATAAGCCGAACCATAACACCCTAGAAAATTAGAGAATATATTTGAAAACAATCATATTATATATACTATAGTTCAGGGAACTAGGTTTTTCATTGACTTATTACGTGGCGCTAGGATTAATAAAATTGGGGGAATGATTTATTATAATTCGTTAAAACGTACAGTGAGTGCAATAGTCATTTATTAACAAGAAAATCACAGTTACAAATAAGCAATATGGGATACTATTTATAGTATATGCGCCATAGTAGAATGCTCCATATAAAGTGTCATAGAACGACCGGAGATGGAGAGAATTTACTTTTCATGTCAAAGTCCTTTTATAAGGATCCAACTAGGGGAGTTAAAAAACCCTAATTCCAAACCAATGTTGCACATGGGCTAAAGGATCCTGATGAAACAAAAGGCGTATGAATCAATCGTTGGTCACCGGTTACCACAGGACTGCATCTCCTGACGTTGCTCCACTGCCTTGTGGGTTAGACCTTTAGGTCAAGTCTCCAGGTTTGGCCGCACAAGAAAACCCCCTGCTTTAGTTTGGAAGCTCGGGCAGTATCCCAACCCTCACACAAGTCGAATGATTTCTGTGGTGCATATCTAGTTGGCGCCTCCTTGTACGCATGTTTATGTGCTTAAATAAATAAATAAATAATCACTATTGATTACTAAAAATAATAGTAAGTCAGTTATAGTTCAGCAAAAGACCTGATTATGATAGATAATACAGTGGGTTAGTTGTTAAACTACCTAACCCTAACTGATAGATTACAAGTTTGAACCCTGATTACCAATAGTTCGAATAACCGAGTAGTATCACTACCCTTACACCAGTGAAAAAATTGCAACAAAAAAACCCAATAATTATGGTACCTACTAATAACAAATAATTATTGCAACTAACCGAAAAGTAAACGCTTGTAATGCCATATATTATTGCAAAGATACTAGCATCTGTCAATTTCCGGAAGCAATAGTATAAACCCACTAAAAATCAAAAGAGAATTGTTATTAGCATGCCGAATGAAGTTTTCTTAACTTACCAGGAAACATTACCGTTAAGAAATGAAGATCGAAATAATAACAACTCCAAGCGGTCGGCTGGTGTTCAGCTACAGAAGCAATAATTGGAATATGATTCTTAGCATAAGTTGGGTCCAATAACGAATAGAATCGTCCAGTCCAAGGTGATATTTTTCCTGAATTATATAAATAACTTAGCTATCAACTTTATAAAATATAAACAGTTACAAAACTACTATATATATATATATATATATATATATAAGCTCATACCACAATCAAAATAGAATATTGAATAACCCGAAGTACAACCATTTTCTGTTTACCACCATAATATCAACCCTAAATCCACTTTTCATACTGCAAGCTTCACACGATATCAATTATTTTAAACTGATTTCAAACAAGAGCTTTGTAGAAAACATAGTAATGAAACCAGGTACAGGCTTTTTTACGAGGTTTTAAGCTACACTCAACCAAGTTGAACAACGTTCATGGTGATGACCTAATCCCCAAAGGTCGAATCCATCAACCATCAAACTAACATACAAAAGCTTACTATATCATATTCTACTACAAGAAAAAGCGGAAATGTTTTACTGAAACCTTAGAAATTCGTATCTTAACTGTAACTTTGCCTTTTTGAGGTCCTATCGTATTGTCGACGTTTTCTTGCCACTACCTTGTCTATCTGATCTGACAACCTGGACTGATGTAATAAGTGTTAGTAATGAAGAACTTGCTCAACGCTAAGACTTGAACACAGTTGTCTGATCGTCTACTCACAAGCTAGTTAAATATATCATGAGTGATTTTTCCGAAAAATGAATATATTGGTTGATGGCCAATGATAGACATAAAAACATCGACTGAACGTAAAGTATCAGTTAGACTTAGCTAATATTGCTACACAGACAATAGACTGTTTTGTAATGAATCTCATTAATATGTTAGTGTTTTATTTCCAGTTGTCGCATTGACCTGCACAATTTCTAACTAAATACCAGTTATTCCTAGGTTTTAATGTGAACGTTCATTTACATTAACCATCATAAACCCGGGGGACTCATAAAGAACTAGTTGGTACACCATAAATTAATTTCTGATTACTGGTGAACAGCAATTAATCTTCCATTTATAAAAACGTATGCAATAAATATGAACAGATGAAGTTCTCAACGCAGTAAGTTTAAGAAAAATCAATGCTTACCTGTAGCTGACAACACAGAACCACCAATCAACGCTATACCAAACAATGATAAACCAAAAACACGCAAAACTGTTGACAGTTGTTCAGAAGATAAAGTCCCACGAAGGTACGTATAAAAGGAGAAAAGTTGACATAATCCAAACACCCCGAAAGCCTAAAGCTAAATTGGCGACAAAAATGAAAAACTTACTCCTATATGTTCACTGGATATTACAGGGGAGAAGCCAACAAAACTAATCTGCATTGACAGTATGGTACCCAGAACGTAAACCTATAAAAAAGCTCGTTTAGGCAACTGATATTACAGTAGAGTAGGCAGAATAAACACGACTTGAAAATCTTCCAGTAAGCATGAGTATTAATACATGAATAGGTATGATGTTTATTAAAAATACGTATCCACCCCAAGAAGAAACCTAGAATCAGTAAACGTAAGAATAACCAACATACCATGTAAAAGTACGCTAAGCTGCAAGCGCAAGCCCAGAACAAGTAACCGGTTTTAACGGCTTTAATCCACAGATAAAACGTAAATATCATGCAGAATATGGCGATTCCTTCGTTATCATAAGAACCTGCAACTGATCGGCTAATGTAACCAGGTACAATTGCAACCAAAGCAGCAGCTATTAGGCCAGAACTAGTGTCCTGAATCTCACTTGTCAGTAAAAAGGTTGCTAAAGTTGTAAAACTGTGAAGATAAATTACTATACAATCTCACCTTGAAAACAAAGGTGCCAAAAATACACATACGTTTCGTATATCCATGGTAACATTTATAGCATGAAGTAGTGAGTATATAAAAGACGATGTCATCATAAGTCCTGTGAAATATCTTGAATATCTCATAAATTTACCAGGATATATTGTACCTCCAATGATCCTTCCGAGTGGATACCATGCCATATCATCGAACCAATCATGAAATTGGTAAAATCCATTGTCAGTCATAAAACGTGTAGTGCGATAATTAAAATAAGGATCAAATTCATGAATAACTGATTCGAAACGAATAACAGAGTACAGCCTAACAGCAAAAGCTTGATCATAATTGGAAATCAACAGCAACCTACCTAAGATAGCAGCAACACACACCACAAACAGTTGCAAAAGGATAGCCTGCTTTTCGTTGCTGATGCGTAAAAGCTTAGCCACATCCATCTAAAACAAGTTTAGCACAGAGAAAGCTGCGACCAAGATCAATTAGTGCGATGAATGTATTACATTTAGTAAGGTAGAATGACAGTAGTGAACATGAATTTATTGAAAACGGAAAAATTATTGAGGGTTAATTTATAAAGCGATATGCAACTGTTTTATACGACGAATGAACAAACTACGGCTAAGCATACAAAAACTAGATAAAGAAACACCAAAAAGATAACAATGATACACTCGGGGCACAAAGTATTTTATGGACGGTTGATGTTACATCAAAAGCGTAGATGAGGGAAAAGTAACATATTAAAATAAATCCAAGGGGATATATAGTCACGGATTAGTGAAAACTAAAATAATTCAAGGAATACCAAAAACAAAAAATAGTAGCGACTACTGGAGGATATATTTAATAAATCTGGTCTATTCCTGGAGCCTAATTAAACTAGTTTAACTGGTAGTTAATTCGTGAATACAACCAAACAGTTGTTGTAACACCAAACAATCTAATAACTGTAAACTTACTCTAAAGAAAATCAAAAAAACCCATTAAAAGTGAGGCCATCGACAACTATGTTGATAACTATTTTTAAATTTACTTTGAATACTATGCATCGTCCCCAGCAAGTGTCTAGTAAGGACAGCCAACGTTGAGAACATGCTGTACGAGTCGTTAGAACTAGTACTAAATAATGAAATGACTAGCTAGATTACAAAACAAGTCAATAAAAACGAGAAAACTCCAGATCAACAGGTCTGAATCTATTCATGTCACTATGCCTACCCCGAAATGACATTAATGTCGTATTATTAGATTGTGGGTACTTGTTATTACGTCAGTTGGCTTTTCTGGATAATGGATTATCTTGGGGTTCTTCTGAAGGACGTCAACGGGTTGCCCAAAAGTTCAGGCAAGTGTTGGCAAGAAACCGGCGTGTGCAGGATGTCGGTTAGACTATAATTTGTGGACGATCTTTGAGCGACACTAAAAGATCTTGAGGGTTAAAAACAAGTGTGAAGAATTAGAATTAATATTTAACGTTGACAGTTAGAACTAGGAATCAAATTTAGGGTTTTCACTACGAACTGACATCAGCTGTAATGCCAAAACTATTCAGCCAAACGAATGGATTAATTTCTCTTCGAAATTCAAGACCTGTTATCGCAAATTTGATTGGTTCGTCCATAAATTATAGTCTCGTTAGAATGTCCCCTAAATGGAACATAGATGAGTCTCCTTAAAGTTGTCCAAAGTTCTGGGGAAATCAGTTTCAGTTTGGAAAGGACAGGAGGCTTGATGGCCTGTGTTAGTCCTGGCAATGATGGTCTCTCAGCTGATCCAACTTTCTTTTGAAGGAGTCGACGGATGGAGCCTCAACCACGTGATGAGGTAGTGAATTCCACTCGTTGATTATTCGATGGGAAAGTCGGTAGTCAGCTGACAAGTAATTCGTTCAGGGCTTGTGAACTTTTTTGGAAGATTCAAAGTCTCCCAAAATGTTCCTACAGTGGCTTCTCTAAAGTGGACGAAATTTTCCCCAAAGTAAGGAGATTGGGTTTAATCACACACTGTTTTACCATGCAAACTCGCCAGCTGTGGCCACACCACCTTCGTTCGATTCAAAATAGATGAGTGGCATTCATAGGCAGTGACATGTTTTCTACCACTTTCACGGGTCAGTGAACAGTCAAGTATATGAAACTTAGCACTTAGTCAAAACAAACCAAAAGTACTGATATGGAGTGTATCGAGATGACTAACCCCTTAGATATAGTCCGATATGGTGCCAAGGCCGACTATTCCGGAATTGCCGCTCATAACCGACGTCATCTGACTGGAACAGTTAAACACTATGGAGAATGCCCTCACTAACATTATTTTAATCATTCAAAATTTACATCATTCATTGTCAGTAGGAAGTTATGTCGGGCTATTCATATGGGGGATTCTGATGTGGACTATTTTTCAGCTGAATTTTACTGCGATTTCCAGACTGGACTTATCATGCTCTTAGAATATCAAAAATTCTGATAGATGACTTATAATTTTAAGTGACTTCCGAAAAACTTGCCCTGTAGACACTCCAAAATGGAGCCGAAATTGTTAACAGATCGTTGTTATATCGAAACACTGTCTTGTTGAACGGTTCTCACATACTCATTCACATTAGTGATCTCACTCACTGCTTGCCTCTAACACCAGTCATTTGTATTGCTTCCTTTCACCACTGACATCTGCAGTCTTCAGCAGTAAGGACAAGAGGTCAATCGACATATATAAATCATTGTAATTTGTATTACTGTTGAGATACTGGCATTACATTTTCTGGCAGAAAATCTCATTAATCCACTATTCAGTGCGAGAAGCGGAACTTCAGACGTAAACAATTTAATCTCAGCTTTTGAAGTTTCTTAGAATGTCTTCTGAGATGATCAATCCTAGATAGAAATAAAAAGGAATATTTATTCGACGACCATCGTCCGTTATGCAGTGGGCCAGTATTAGACAGTCCTGTAACCTTCGGTAAGATTTAGGAAATAGGTCGAGGTGTCTAAGTCTGTTTTAGTAAGATAGACCAGAGAAACCTTTCATCATTTTGGTCAGTCGCCGTTCAACACGTTCTAGCACATCCACGTTATACCAGAAACAAGACCCCGCAAACAGAATCCTGTATTAAAAATGCTGCCCCAAAGAAGTCAGGTGTAACATCCAAACAATGAAATAACTGATGAATAGATCATAATACCCTTGAGTCTTTGTATTGCCAGTTTTTCAGTTACTTGTAATTATGAGTTAGTTGCTTATTATGACTTTATAACAACCGAAGTTGATTGATTAAGAGTTTGCTGCAAACATCTAAGTAAATGTCAGAACATTAAAGCTCGGGTATTCATCCACTTCCTTATTTTGCATAGGGATTATACTTCCTATAACTTTGCATTAATTGTCAAAAAGATCTATATGTTCGAAAAATTAACCTCACACCCCACCCCACCTTCCAGGCTTTCAAGGTAGAGACCCATTCACTTCTAGTCTGGTTTCTCCTGTCGGTGGAACTATGGGTAATTGCGGATAAAAAACTATTGAGCTCTATTTTGAACACGAATTTAATCTTTGTATTGTCTATTATCATTTTTTCCTTGGTCACAAAAGTAGACATTTTGATCATCCTTCAAATAACTTTCGTATTTATAATAATACATATTGTTTTTCATTTCATATTATTCATGTTGTAGTTATTGCTTTACCGAGTCCTAATCGTTTTAAGTATTTATTAACATGCGCAGAAAGATTTAAGAGGTTTCTAATAGCCATACCGATAACAGACATCATGACTGAAACAGTGGCCAAGGTTTTCATGCAGAACTGGGTGACCATTTTTGGTACACTTATAACAATGACTACTGATAGGGAAGCATAGTTTGAATCTGAACTATTTAACAACTTAGCTAAACGTCTAGGCTCCAATAGAATACGTTGCACTGTATATCACCCCTAGGTTGGTGGGGTGGTAAAATGTTTCCACCGTCAACTAAAGGCTGCCCGTATAGCACACTAGAACCCCAATCAGTGAATAGAATCCCTGCCATTAGTTATGTTGGGAATACGAACAACTACCAAAGCTGACTAACAGTGTTCAGCGGCGGAGTTAGTTTTCGGAACGACTCTGAGACTACCGGGTGAGTTTAGTAACTTACATACCAACAGTAAAAAGCTTGATTTAGACAGTTACGTGGACCAACTACAGGAACATATGTTCCAACTTAAACCAATTATTACTCGTGAACGATCGCGAGCTACATGTGTACCCAAGGACCTTAACAAGTGCACGCACGTTCGAATAAGGTGTGACAAAATAAAAGTACTACCCAGCCCTCCAATCGAAGGTCCTTTCAAATCTAAATGTTTCGCGATACAAAAACAAAGAAACTCTGACTCAGTAAATATTGATAGGCTAAGATCAGTTTATCTAGGTCATGAACCACCATATGTGTGGGTTTGGTGAGATCTAATAAACACTTTTGGGTTTACTTCAGAGATTAAAATGGTTATTGTGAACAATAGGAACAAGCCACTGGAGAACAAGATAGTCTTTTGGAGTTCGTAGCCTGTGTATATTTCGTCTGAGGGTGATAAAGTAGATGAGATGACAGATAAAGTGCAGACGGATGATTGATGTTTTAGGCCTATATTGATGAGTCAACCGAGCTCTATTGGCTGGAACACATGTTCTTTTATGTCCTACCATGCCAGACAGGTCGGTTGAAGAAGGGTAGGAACGTTCGCTATTAAACTATTGAGTGGAAATCGTCACTAAACATCAATATCTTTGAATATGAGAAAACAATTGACAGTGTTGATGGAAATAACTTATGGAACATTAATAGTTAAGAAAATCTCCGATATCATACGAAATTCATACTATGGACTACACTACAAGGTCGTGAATGGAGGGCAGCTGACAGACTCATTCCCAGTAAGGACCGGGGTAAGACAAGGATGCTTACTCTGCCACCTTTCGCCTTCCTTTGGTGGTTGACTGGATTATGAAGATCACCATATCTGAGGGAAAGCATGTAATAAAATGGACAACTTGGATGCAGCTAGACGAACTAGACTTCACAGATGACCTAACTCTTCTATCGCATACACACCAACAAATGCAAGTCAAGACAAACACTGTAGCAGAAACAGCCTATGCATCAGTAGACCCCACAATACATAAAAAACAAACCAAGATTCTTTAACACAACACGAAGTAAACCGATCCGATCACACATGAGCGAGAAACTGTCAATGAGGTAGGAAATTTCACGTAAATGCTCAGCATCATCGATGAACAAGGAGGATCTGATGCAAATGTGAAGGTAAAAATTGGCAAGACAAAGACAGCATTTATACAAATGAAGAACATATGCAGCTCAAATCAACTGTCAACCAGTACAACAGTCACAATCTTCAACACGAACGTCAACACAGTTCTACTGAATGAAGCTGAAACTTGGAGGACCAATACAATCATTTTCAAAACAGTACAAATATTTATGAACGACCGTCCACACAAGATACTCAATGGCTTTTGATCGGATACCGTTAGCAACAGCCTACTGTTGGAGAGCACAAACCAACTTCCATCTGAAGAGGAACTTAGGAAAAGATGATGAAGGTGGTTAATGAGACATACATTACGGAAATCATCAAACCGCATCACGAGGCAACCCTTAATTTGAAATCGCGAGGGGAAATGGAAGAGAGGGAGGCTAAGAAACACACAGCTCTGAGAATTGGAAGCAGATAAGGAAGGGGTGAATTGACCTTCGAAACGATCGGGAAGCAAAACACGGTACAAATTCGGTTGGAGAACGCTGGTGGGCGGCCTATGATGTTACACGGGGGTTAATAGGTATAAGTAAGTAAGTAATTGAGTGAGTAAGTGAGCAAGTACGTATGTAAGTTATTAAATGATTAAGTAACTAAGTAATTGAGTGAGTGAGTGAGTAGGTAATTAAGTGAGTGTGTAAGTAAGTAGTTAGGGTAAATATGTAAGCAAGTAAAGTAAGTAAAACAAGAGAAGTAAAGCAAGTAAGTAGGGATCTAGTGGCCATACTAACCCTAAAATTAACGTTTAGTTCAAACTTAAAAGTTCACATGTAAAATAGATTATTACATATTTCTCCAATTTTCATTCAAATAATCCGTCTAATTTATTCAGAACATCTGATTGAATAGTTGACAGTGCACTATATTTTCTTTATTTACGCGCTTACAATTGTGATGCTATTAGCATAAGAAGCGTTTTTAATTTCCCAATCAATGAATTCGATTTCAATAAAAATCAAATATTTTTCGTTACAATCACCTATTTCAAACAAGTTTCAACGAAAATTGAGTGCCTATGAGCACTGGACGGCCGTTTCGTCCTGGTATGGGACTCCTCAGAAGTGTGCATCCACGATTCTGTATGTATGATTCGAGCCCAATACTTCGAAATCGCATACGAACGCTTAATCTTTAGACCACAGAGCCGGCAATAAAGGATGTTAATGTCTAATTTCAACCAATCCACGAAATTGCTCAACCATTAACACTGATTGGTTTATGATCTCAAATACAACTTAATAATCTCCACAAAGCTATACCGACGAAATTAAGTAACTAATCAATCTGATTGTTTTAAACATCAGTGAATGGTAATGCATTATATCACTGTATTCTAACATGTACCGTCAACATATACGAAACGTGATGCCAATCTCATGATCCGCATACTGAGTCATCTACTGAATGATTGTATTCTTATTTTTCTGGAATAGGACAGTATACTGTGTGTGGCGGAAGGTATTCTACTTCTTCATCCATACAAGCTAGTGTACCACGATCAGCTATTATTTCTCGCTTACTTCTCTCCTTTTTATTGCATGATGTATCCTCTTCTACAAAATAAATTGTTAAATATACGACCGAACTTACTAAATGTATACCAGTTTCTTACTATTCTAATTGCTTTAAAATGAATAGGTGTTTATCTCACATTGAACGATGGTCCCATTTTCCATACTCTTGCGCTACATCCTTTTAATTCATAAACTGTTAACCTTGGTCTAAAACATGGAAATCATCTAGATATTTTTTTAGAGTCAAATGAAGTTTGTACTATAAAAGTCTGTACTCATAAAGACTGTTTGGATTGTTATTTATCTTGAGATAAGCTTATTTCTGGTATCTTGGTATTTCTGTTTCTGTTAATATTGAAGAAAGTTACTCGTTGAAATATTGTATTCTGAGAATTTTATATCACATAGTACATAGAATATTGAATAAAGTGATTATTATTATTAAAGCTTTTCCTAACTCTTTGTGGTCTAACATTCATCGATTCATGATCTCGATCAAAAATTTAACGATCTCCACAACCCCACACTGATAATTACCATATGCTCACTAATAACTGACTTCGTGAGGGAATTCTCGGAGTTCCAGTGAAAAAATATGACCAGTAGAGCTAATCCATGTCAGGTAGAGACAGTTATCTACTTCAGACAATGGAAGATGGTCGCACAATTTTGTTGATTGCTTGAAGTTAGACACAAACATTATTGGATACCGGCTCAGTGGTGTAGAGTTTAAGCTTTCGTGCGCAAGTCCGAAGGCACTGGGTCCGAATCGTGCATGCAGAATCATGGATGTGCACTACTGAGGGGTCTCATACTAGAACGGAGCGGTTACCTAGAGCTTTCAGGTTTTCCAAGGTGGTCTAACATTCATCAATTCATGATTTCAACCAATAATCTACGTAAACTGGACAGGAAAGGCCCAACGTGTGTGACAAATCCGTCAATAAACATAAAATTTGATAAATCGTTTATGATTCTCGCAAAATGAATGCAAAAATGCTTGATTGCTGACCTTTGACCTAATAAACAATCCAATCCACTTCTTCCTATTAGCTTCATTAATGAAGACAACAAATATTGGTTCTGTAAATAGTCTTGACCATTATTTAACCTAAGGTCAATCTAATAAGCTCTCCATATAAAGCTCTTTACAAAATAGGTTTCCTATCAGGTAATTGATCCTGTTTAAAAAAGGCGAAAGTCAAAAGGTGCTGCTTACACTTTATTATTCATTGTCCCAAAAGACATAACAGATTTTGTTGAGATCATAAATAAATCTAAGTTACACAACCACTGAAAAACTTGGAGCACTGGACCGAACTTTCGTCCCGGCATGGAACTTCAGTAGTGAGGATCCACGATCATGCGAGCTGGAATCGAGCTCAGGACCCATGTTCTTTCACAAAAACACAACCTCTGAACCACTGAGCTAGCAACCTGTGGTGTACAAGTGTAATATCCAGGTTTTCAATGATTATCTAACTTAGGTGGGCTAGTGATCTCAATAAAATTCAATTATTTACACAATCCTATACTAATAAATAACTGATTATTAACAAAGACTGATTAAAGTTGTTAAATGGATATTAACAATAGGAAATAATATAAACCTTCATAACCCAAAAAGTATTATAACAATTGGGTAATTTGCTAGTTGACCAGGCTTAGAAGATCAGCTGTAGTAATAAGTTCTTGTTTAAGGTCTGACTAAATATACAATTTTTGAAATACCGACGCATCCAGATGACGAGTTCCACAAAGGATGAAAAGTACATCTTAGATTCTATTCAAAGTCAAATCCAAAAAAAATTAATGAAAGTTTTATATTACTGATGTGGTAAGGTTAATGGCGATAAAAGTACAACGTTGTTATGTTATGATTTAATGAGTGTATTGGAAATAATATCTCTTGAAGTAAATGTAGTACATTTACAAACTAGAACACCATCAAAACTAACATCAACTTATCAAATTGGAATTTCATGAATTCAAGAGATAAAGATATTTTAGAAGGGTGCTTTGTGGAGATTTTAGTAATTTTATATAGTTGAAATCATGAGTCAGTTTAAGTTAGACAACCATGGCAAACCTAGAAGCACTGGACGACAGTTCCGTCCTATTGTGGGACTCCTCACTAGTGCGTATCCACGATCCAACCTCGCGAGATTCGAACCCAGGATCTATCAGTCTCGTGAGCGAGCGCTTAACCACTAGACCACTGAGCTGGCCGGCATCCAACGGTGTTAATGTCTAACTTCAACTAATCCACGAATCTCCTGAGGCGGGGTCGTGGATGCGCACAGTCGAGGAGTCCCACAATAGGACGAAATGGCCGTCCAGTGCTTCCAGGTTTTTCATGGTGATCTAGCTTCAACTGACTCATGATTTCAACTATATAAAGATATTCCCTTGAAAAAGCTTGGACCAGATTGCAAGGTGAAACTTTTGATTTACTTCATATTCATTGGCTGAGATTTTACAAATATATTCTTCCTATTTAATGTCAAGCTAAAGTTATTGGTAAAGAAACAGATCATCAGATATGATTATTCAATTACGAAATTAACAGATGATCAGAGTTTTGAAAGTGTAATTACTTACTTACTAATTACTTACGCCTGTTACTTCTAATGGAACATAAGCTTATTTCTGATATCTTGGTATTTCTGTTTTTATTATCAGAAGGGGTTTTGTGGAGATTTAGTATTTTCATAGTCAAAAGCGTGAGTCAATTGAAGCTAGACCACCATGGAAAACCTGGAAGCACTGGACGGCCGTTTCGTCCTATTTTGGGACTCCTCAGCAGTGCGCATCCACGATCCCGCACTCGCGAGATTCCAACCCAGGACCTACCAGTCTTGCGCCAGAGCACTTAGTACCATAGTCAAAAACGGTTATGACTGGATATTTGGGCCCAAAATGCTGAATCTTGGGATTATGTAGCTTGCAATCATTGATCACTGAGTAGTAATTTATGTAATTTTGTCTAGACCTCGAAGCTATCCGAATACTTTGAACCACCTTAGAATATCACTCAAAATAAAGTACAAACAAATATCTTTGAAGATTTGATGTATCAACCGTGTATAGCTTCGTAAATGAAGTAAATGAGATACACTTATTTCACAGTCTAATAGCATTAAATGGAAGCAAATATACGAGTGCTTCAACCATTTACTACATGATTGATAACCGATAAATCAAAATGAAAGGATACAGCTTCTAAATTATACATTCTGTCACCTGATAGATTACAGGTCCCAGATACCTTAGACCTAATTCATTTCCATAGTATTAAAAGCTCTCAGACATAAACATTGAGTCAAAAAATGTATATTTAAAACTCTACTCAGGTAGGATATATATATATATATATATATATCAACATCTAGTTGAGGCACGGGATACAGTGGGTAGCAATGATGCAGCTGGATGATCTGGACTTCAAAGATGATCTGGCTCTTCTATCGCACATGCAACAAAAAGTGCAGGAGAAGACGACCAGTATAGCATCACCCTCAGCAACGGTAGGTCTCAATATAAATAAAGAGAAAAGCAAGATTCTCCGATACAACACAGCATGCACCAATTGAGTTACACTTGATGGAGAAGCTTCGGGGGGTGTGAAAACATTTACATATCTGGGCAGCATCGTTGATAAACACGGTGGATCTGATGAAGATGTGAGGGTGAGGATCGGCAAAGCAAGAGCAGCATATTTACAACTGAAGAACATCTGGAACTCAAAACAATTGTCAACAAACACCAACATCAGAATTTTCAATAGAAATGTCAAGACTGTTCTATTGTATGGGGCAGAAACTTGGGGGGCTACGAAGGCAATTATACAGACGATACAAGTGTTTATTAACAGTTGTTTACGCAAGATACTTCGGATCCGTTGGCCAGACACTATCAGCAACAACCTACTGTGAGAGAGAATAAACCAGGTTCCATCCAGTGGAGGAAGAAGCGATGAAAGTGGATAGGACACACATTGAGGAAATCACCCAACTGCGTCACAAGGCGAGCCCTCACATGGAATCCTAAAGGCGAAAGGCGAAGAGGAAGACTAAAGAACACATTACGCCGAGAAACGAAGACAGACATTAGAAGAATGAACAAAAATTGTATAGAACTAGAAAGGAAGGTTCAGGACAGATTGAGTGGGTTAGAGAAAGCTGGTTGGTGACCTATGCTCCATTGGGAGTAACAGACGTGAGTATATATACATATATATCGTCGCGTACTAGATATCAATTTGGGAACTACTAAAAGTCGTGGGGCCCTTAAGATTTGTGAGGAACCCGTACTCAGTTTGAGTCTATAAACCAATTGGAGATTGAACGGTAAACGTTATGACTATTGACGTGGTATCCAATGTTATACAAGTCAAATTTCAATCCTTCATAGTCATCATCATCACAATAGTACTTCAAGATTGGACATATTTCTATTGTTTTATATCAATTTCTTTACTATAACATCATTTAACCTTTAACTTGTTCATTCATTCATGAATATTAATGTTTATTTACTATGGTGATTATCTCCTGATTCTCAATAGTCAAGGATTCTTTCAAAAAACTTCTCTTTTTTTCTTAGTGTAAGATTAACTATACTCAAGTATAATTATGATACATTGAAATATAGTCACTTCTATACTGAATATAACATAATGAAAGACTGTTGTTAAGAATACTACTAATAATACTATATTATTATTACCACTATTACCATTATTATTATTATTACTATTATTATTATTATTATTATTAGTAGTAGTAGTAGTAGTAGTAGTAGTAGTAGTAGTAGTTACCTACCAATCATTGAAAAGGTAAACAAAATAGATATTGGTAACTAATTATAACAAATCTGTCAGTGTATTCATTTAAGCCATAATACTATGCACAACATGAATCTTTATTTCTCTTTAGCATTAAAAATAGACTACTGGATTTCAATGATGCTGGTTACTGATATCACAGTTTAGTTGGTAAACAGTTTTAAATTGAGAAATGAACTCGAATGACAATAATAATAATAATAATGGCGCTGATAAATATGCTCGATTTGGTTTTAAAACATTCAGTAGTTGTTATGATGATGATTGAATGTATGGATGTCTGTTTGTGGATGAGTATATCAGTGTGTGTGTGTGTGTGCCTACATCCACTGGGTTAACAACTTAATATTCGAAAATTTAGTAACGTTTGTTTCATCAATCAAATAAACAGTAAAACATTTTTGTGACGTATGAGGTATTTCCTAGAGTTCTAGTGAGAAGCAGTAACTAGTGGAGTTCAACCAGGTCTGTTGTAAGATATCAACGCACTGAAGACATTGGTTGCTCAATTTCGTGGATTGGTTGAAGTTAGACATTAACACTGTTGGATGCCAGCCGGTTCAGTGGTCTAGAGGTTAAGCGAATATGAAACTTCTAAATTGGCAATGTGGAGTGAAAGAAGCACTTGATTTCAGTTTGTACAGTGATTTTTAGATGATCTTTTGCTTCAACAAAACAATATCTAATAAAGCTGATGTGGTCAGGATCAGTGTTGAATGGTAACAAAACTAATCATCTTAACAATGCAACTTTTACATAACTGTTTGACATTTCACTGTCATTTGATATCGTAAACTCTGTGTGTCTGACGTCAATGTCACTTAATAAATTTACATTTATGGAATAAAAGATAAAGATAACTGTCTGCTTAATAAAGGAGAAGAAGAATAAGGTAATAATTGGAACCCATAATTGGTACATCTCAATGGGGTACTAAGACGATGAGAGAATGAGGGATTGAACATGAATTTTGTATACACAGAGGTTGAGTTTGAGATGGTAAATTGTTGTAACCTCAACTGTACATAAATTCCTCATCCAAACTTTCTTTTTTGGGCCAGTTCTTTTTTACTTTGCAGAGGATTTTGAAAGAAGATTTACCAGTGAAGGCATTGAGGCTTCTCCCAAATTTCAGACTGTCAGAATTAGGGACTAAATTTTAATTTTCCGAAAGATGTGATGTTCTTATTTTGGAAGTTAGACTTTTCGCTATCAACAAAATAAAGTCTTTCAACAAGTACGACTAAAGGATCCGAGAACTTTATGCACAAGCTATTCTATTGACTGTAATGTGAGATGGTGGTTTTGGCTAAAATAAAACCAAGAGAAATAACTATTAATTGTACTGAATTTAGATTTAACTAATTTTAAACAACGAACTAACAGTTAAGTTGTATCCGTCATAGATTATTCTCATTCAGAGTTCCAGAAAGCAGTGAACAGCTGGTTCACTCTAGCTTATACCTCCTAAGCACAACCGCTTCATAGGTCGAATCCAGGGCCTCTGGGTTTCTATGAGGACGCTCACTCTTTGTCAATGGTGCCCCAAATGAGATCAGTTTTTGAGGAATATGGCTCACACGTTTTTATCTGTTTATTTATTTAAACACAAACATTGGTACAAGGAGCACTAGATATACATGCGCCACACAAATTTCATGTCATTAGTGTGAGCGCTGTGATACTGACCGGGTGCCCAGACCAAAACAGGTGGTTTTCTGATCCGCAAGGCAGTGGAGTATCGTAAGGAGATGTAGTCTCATGGTAACTGGTGACCAACGATAGGTTCATATGCCATTTTTTCCTTCAGGATCCTTCAGTCCAAGTGCATCATTAGTTTGGAATGAGGGTTTTCCAACTCCCATAGGTGGACTTTCCGTGTCCACCAACCAGGTTAAAGCACCGGACATTCGCTTTTCGTCCTCTCAATTTCGTAACCAATACCCCCCACCACGAGAAGGCAGTGAGTAGGACTTCCCTGACAGAGGCTACATACGCGTGGCCATGTGAGAGCATTTTGAGAGGGAGAGCGGACTCTCCCCACTCTCGGCCGTACCAGAGCATTTGTGGGCCTAAACATTTAACCAATCTCCACTAAACTTCAGCTAAATTCACTTTAGTAATTGTTCACTACAGATTGACGTAATTTGCGGTACTATTGAAAAACATGAAGTGATGGACATCTTTACAATCAAGTACTGTACTCTCAAGCATTGTAAAAACACAGCTACTTTAAGATACTTACCTAGAAACTTAAGGTCCAGTGTAGAGTGCGCAGCACTTGGGACACTTAAAATTAAATAGTTTGACCTTATTAACTCCATACGATTGATTAACATTTTTATAAGAGTTTAGTTTATTTTGAAGTTAACATTTTTATAAACACTTCAGAATTTTTATCAGAAAGGGGTTTTATGGAGATTGTACGAATGTAATAGATGAATTCATAATAATAACCATCATGCTCACTAATGACTGACTTCGTGAGGGAATTCTCGGAGTTTCAGTGAGAAGCTGTGATCAGTAGAGCTAATCTGTGTCAGGTAGAGAAAGTTATCTACTTCAGTACAATGGAATATGGTTGCACAATTTTGTGGATTGGTTGAAGTTAGACATTAACAGCATTAGATGCTGGCTCAGTGGTGTGGAGGTTAATCTTTCGTGCGCGAGTCCTAAGGTACTAGGTCCGAATCCTGTGTGAGGAATCGTGGATCTACACATCTGAGGAGTCTCATACTAGAACAGAGTGGTCATCTAGAGCTTCCAGGTTTTCCTTTGGTGGTCTAGCTTCCATTGACTCATGCTTTCAACTATGTAAATAAAAGGGTGTTAATTTTTTAGTTGTTCTCCACTATTCTGTAGATAATATGACAATGTACATGTTTAAACGTGTAATGTAAATGGTAAATTATTTAATTAAGCAAAACGGTATAATTCTGTCGTATTTTAGTTGATTGAAAGCAAATATTAGAAAATCTATTCGCCCAGATTTTGATTATACTTTTCTTGTAACCCTGTTGATGAATAGTACAGTATAGTATACTCATCAAAAGGGCGTTACAAGAAATTCCAAGGAGATTTTCACTGATGTCATTTGACATTTTCGATAAGAAACTTTACTATTGATATTGTTAGCAAAGATGCAGTCCTAAACATCAACGGGAAGATTCAAACAAACAATAATAAATGAATTTGAACTTCACCCCATTGCACAAGCAAGTGGCTATCAGGACTCAGTGGCCGAGTGGATAACGCGATGGCGTTTGAAGCGAACGGTACTGGGTTTGAGTCCCAGAGTGAATATCGATTCTGAGATGCAGGTACATCCAGCTGACGAGTCCCAAATAGGACGAAACGCGTGTCCTGGATTCCACCGCTAATCACTATCCATCTCTGCTTACCATGCTTGTGAATTAAGGCTATATCGAGTCAATCCGCACAGTATGCACATATGCTAATAAGAGACTGATCAATTGTAGTCCTAAACATCAATGAGAAGATTCAAGTAAACAACATTAGGTGAATTTAACATGATCTCTGTTCAGCATGACATGAAACATGCGATTTTGTTACGGTTTCATACATATGTATCTCCTTTCTAGTTAATAACCATTAATTAATAACAATACATAAATGAGTGTATTTTCGACTAGGGTCGTAGTGTTTTAGAGTAAATAACCGTTCACTTGTAGCAATCGACTGTGTTCTTACTTCGTGTTGTGGGGATTGTAGTGGTTCCTTATTTTCCAAGTATAAGTAATAGCTGAAACGGATATAACAACAGTTTAAACTAAATCTTAAGCGCTGACATGGTGACATTTGTCCTTGTTTCTTATTTACGGTTGTGGAAGAAATAATGTGTTAATTATTCGGTAGAATTCTTTGATTAATAACGGAGAGTCACTAGTTAGAAGATAACTAGATTTACCTGAGTATTTTAATTTTCAATTTAACTGAAAATAAAGAACATCAGGTTTTACTTTCCTTACTTTACATCCAAACTCTGCCTGTAGCTCCTCCGGGGGCTACTAACGATCCCAAGCCCGGATAAAGGAGGAGGTTTGGGCATGAGGTTAGCAGAAAACTAACTCGCTAAAAAAACGCTAACCAGAAAAAGATCATTTAAACCATTTAAAATCTGCCCTGGGAGTCCAAGGAAAAATTATGACATCTCATGATGAAAGCCGAGTTCTTTCGGAAGTCATTAGGCCGATTCACCTTCTATCAACCAGAGCTACAATTTTTATATGTACATGAAAATTTACATCCAACTATGTAAATCCCTATTCGTCTTTAATATGTATGACTAGTTGATAGTTTAGTGGAATAGTCAAACATACCGAAATCGAGCAATTCAATTACATTTCATTTATGTAGTTTAATGTAAAATATTTAGGATCATCTTTAACCAAACCTCTCCTTACAACTGTTTAACTAATTTATATACCCCTTGTACGCGATTTGGGAGTAATCACTAAGGACGATTATCTGTCTCCCTGCTCTGAACCAGGATGGAGTTGAAGATGGTTTAAACACTTGTTTAGTATTGTATGAATTTTATTAATTCCCCATGGAATTTCGGTTCTCAATGAAAATCAACTTAATATTACATAAATTTCATAAGCTTCTTATTGCAACAGATCAGAACATATGGTACACTTTATCTGAACTGTTTATGCTGATGTTTAGCACTAATGGCCATCCAGTGCTTCCAGGTTTTTCATAGTGGTCTAGCTTCAATTGACTCATGAAGTCAACTATTAAATTACTAAAAAATTCAACAAAACCCGCTTTTGGTTAGATTGACAATCATTAGGTCGTTAGTTCAGATATATCATACTAATACCATATGCTTATTAGTGACTAGCTTCATGAGGTTATTCTCGGAGTTCCAATGAGAAGACTTGACCAGTGGAGTTAATCTGTGTCAGGTAGAGAAAGTTATCTACCTCAAACAATGGAAGATGGTTGCGCAATTTCGTAAATTGGTTGAAGTTAGGCAATAACGCCATTGGATGCCAGCTCAGTGGTGTAGAGATTATGCGTCCGTGTGCGGGACCGAAGGCCTTGAGTTCGAATCCCGCGGACAGGATCTTAGATGCGCACTGCTGATGAGACCCACAATATGACGAAACGACCATTCAGAACTTTCAGGTTATCAATGATAGTCTAACATCAATCGATTCATGATGTCAATCAAATTTTTTTATTAGTATTTAACTCTTAAAATGATGATTTCTTCTTTCTATAATACAATTCAAACTATCAGAAAGGGATTTTGTGGAGATTTTAGTAATTTTATATAGTTGAAATCATGAGTCAATTGAAACTAGACCACTATGGAAAACACGGAAGCACTGGAAGACCGTTTCGTCCTATCATGAGACTCCTCAGCAGTGCTCATCCACGATCCCACCTCGTGAGATTCCAACCCAGGACCTACCAGTCTCGCACCGGAGCACTTAACCTCTAGACCACTGAGCCGGCTGGCATCCAACGGTGTTAATGTCTAACTTCAACCAATCCACGAAATTGAGCGACACATTCACCAATTGTCTTCAGTGAGTTGATATCTCCCAACAGACCTCGTTGAACTTCACTGGTTACTACTTCTCACTAGAATTCTAGGACATATCTCATGAAGCCAGTCACTATACTCTAAAGACTAATATATTCATCATTTTAATTAACCTATTAAATAGATATTTATATTATTCTCTATTGGTTATTTAATATAATACTCATAAATTAATTGTAAGGACATTTATTTATATTAACCAATCAAATATTCACTTATATGCACAATATTAATTTAGAATTTAACCAATCATATTGCAGATTAAGCGCGCGAGAGAGAGTAAGAGCTGCACACCTCAAATTCAATTGGTTAATTACAGATTAGAGTTCATTATTTATATTTAACATTTAAAATGACCATTTTTAAAGCATAGAAACAAACTAATTTGGGTTTATAAATAACACTATTGTATATGAATAATAATCCTCTTGATTGAATAGACTAATTCTTCTTCTTATTATTATGTCAACAAATTATCAAAAAGATACAACTTTAACAAAAATTTTTGTTGGTGGATTACCATATCATACAACTGATGAAAGTTTACGTTGTTTTTTTGATCAATTTGGTCCAATTGATGAAGCTGTTGTAATCACTGATAGACAAACAGGAAAAAGTCGAGGTTATGGATTTGTAAGTTTTAATGAATGTTTTTTTTTCTTTTTTTTGTGGATTTATGAAAGAAATTGCTTCTTGCTAGAACTTTAGGAAAGACCTCTTGAAGCTAGTGACTAGTGAGCATATGATTTTATAGTTGCTCAGTTTCGTGGATCGATTGAAGTTAGACATTAATACCATTGAATGCCGTCTTACTGGTTCTAGATGTTAAGCACTCGTGCACGAGACTGATAGGTCCTAGGTTTGAATCTCACGAGGCGGGATCGTGGATGCGCACTGTTGAAGAGTCCTATAATAGGACGAAATAGCCGTCCAGTACTTCCAGGTTTACCATGGTTGTCTAGCTTCAATTGACTCATGATTTCAACTATAAAATTACTGAAATCTCCACAAAAAACCCCTTCTGACTATGAGGGAAAGAAGAACAAAATATTTTTTTAAAAATACATTTAGTCTGATTTTATCAATTATGATGGTTATTATAGCAGTCTATAGTACTTACCGGTCCTTCTTCCTGGCTAGCCCTGCTTTCTGAGTCCAGAACACCAATCTCAGCTTCCGCGATATGAATCATATACATACTGGGTTTATATACAAACCAAACAGACCACATCGCCATATAAAATAGAAAACAACATCTGAACAAGATCTAGTCAAAAGTGACTGTGAATAGGGGGAACAGTAATTAATAGACTGGGCATAACTCAAGAATTGTAAATCGTATTATAATAGTTCACTGGTCAAAATAAAGATCATAATAATAAGGGTAACATGAATATGAATAAATTCACTTAGTATTGTTTGTTTGAATCTTCCCATCGATGTGTTAGGACTGCAACTGGCCAGTCTCTAATTGGCATATGTGCATACTGTGCGTATTTAAACTTCACCCCATCGCACAAGCAAGTGGCTACCAGGACTCAGTGGCCGAGTGGATAACGCGATGGCGTTTGAAGCGAACGGTACTGGGTTCGAGTCCCAGAGTGAATATCGATTCTGAGATGCAGGTACATCCAGCTGACGAGTCCCAAATAGGACGAAACGCGTGTCCTGGATTCCACTGCTAGTCACTATCCATCTTTGCTTACCATGAATATGAATAGTTTAGTTATTTATAAGTATAGTATTAGTCCAGAAATAGATTCCAACAGATACCAATCATTATTCTCATCGGGATCTAACATAAACAATAGAACTCAATTAAATGTAATAATTGTATTTATGTCATCTCAACGATTGAAGTTTAGCTAATTTCAATGTTTTATCCTGTGGTCCAGGTTCGAATCTCATCAGAGTAGGGGAAAATATAATGGATATCAACATTATCAAACAATATTTAGTGCATAAATAACTACCCTAAATGTAGAATACCACGAATTCATGTTGTATTTCGTTGCTTTCTCTTCAGATAAGTACAACCTGATAAGTTTAATCATTTCAAATTATTAATATAATTTAGATTTTAAAGAAATGAAGTATTCATCACTGGATACCAGCTCAGGCGTTTAGAGGTTAGGAATTATCACTAATACTCAGGGTTTTGGGTTTTATCTTTTATGATGAGGTCGAGCTACCTGTGAGTCGTGTACAAGGATGAAACATGCCTAGTGCTTTCTCGTTTCCAATTTTTGTGTAACTAATATCATATTGTGATGTAAACTATGGAAACCCAACACCTTCCACAAATCATCTGTATAAACAATAGGTAGTCTTTATGTTTCAGCAGGGTTTCATAGGTACTTGAAGTGACTGTTCTAGATTATCTGTAATAATTTTGTTATTACGTAATATGCCAGAAAGTTAGGTCTGGAAAGAAAAATATATATGACGTCACCAGAATGTGATGTTAATTTGTTGAATAACAAGACCTAGAACAGGTCAGAATGTTTAGCTTGTTAAAAGCTCAGTTAAAGGTTGAACATTGACTTTTTCTGAATGCGAAAGTCAGATTTAAGCTTTCTATTTACTATGACTTTCCACATTGTAATAAGGCACCGTTCAAATATTTGTCAATGCATTCATTCGACCTACTATTGCTTCTATTATTTAGAAGATAGAGTGTTATTGGACTATAAAGAATGTTTTGATCTTTACAGGATAAGATATCAATATGCTTAAAATGGACAGTAAAACGTCCTGTTGTCATCGAGAGGCAGGGCGGCCCCTTCCCGCTCTCGACCGTACCAGTGCATTTGGGGGCATTTATTGATTTAGTTAGACCTAATTTCCTCATAGTTATATTGAAATCCCTCTACTTAAATGGAATCTTAAATTATTCAGCAATATTCAGTATATCATCATCTTCTGTTTATAAAAATCAGTCAACATTCTTGTTCACCAAAAATAAGGATACATTTTGCAATCAGTGAATAACTTGTTTAAATGTACTCTAGTTGTGCTTTCTTTTATCTCTACGTGCTGGATTGCCAATTGCTATGGTCTTTATTTAAGGGCAAATAACAGTCAGTCAGTCAGCGACAACGTAGGACCAGGCACACATATGCATCGGTCCAAGTTGCCATATCTCGTTAGCAAAACAAGATAAACACCGTATTCATAGAAATAGTTAATTTAGTGGTGGTAGTATAAAAAAGATAGGTTGCATATAAGGATATGGTATAGGAAGGAAAAAAGTTATGAAGCAGCTTTAATCTCAAGGTTTAAGGCAAGATAAAGAGTGTATACACCTACGCCATTGTGATCGTTTCTGAGCCATGTCACCTAGAATCTCCAACCATTGGTTACGATAGTCACGCGGACCTCAACCAAGTAGTTTGCGTCTACCAACGTGGCTCAGACTAGTTAGGACAAATAATAAGTCGAAATCAGATCAATCTACTTGGTACGATTAATTTCTACTTCATCCTATTCTATAGCTCATTTGTCTTTATGGTGGTTGTCATCATAACTTTAATCTTTTATGAGGTAGTACTGGACTTACAGTTTATAAAGTCGATAAACCTATGGATGATTAACCATGTTATTCATACATTATTTTTAGTAAGGTTTGAATTATCCTACTGTTGATATTCGGGTCGAGATTGCAATCGATCTTTCTTAACAAATGTAACTCTTGAGTAGATTTCTTCAATAAAGAATTTTGTCACGAGTTTTTAGAATGGATGTATTGTTACATGGATCAGTAGTTCAATACATAAAGTGATGGGGTTTGGAGGTCAGGGCACTGATTCCGAGTCCCAGCATGAACGCCGGTACCAGGATTTAAATACATCCAACTGGTAATTCCTAAGATGGACGAAATGTACGTCCTGAATTTCACTGTTAGCCACGATTTATTTGTGCCAAAAACTTACTTAATGTATGTACGTACGATTTTCCTCTACGGGGGTTTTAGTTCCGATGCTAAGCCCGTTTCTTTTATGATTGGTTTAATTATTAGGTATACTCTTTGAAAGTCTTGAGTAAACAATTATATTCAACAAATAATTCTTTATATCAGTGATAATAAACATAATAAGTTAAATCAGAGGGGGTTTTGTGGAGAATTTAGTATTTTCACTGTTGAAATCATGAGTCAATTGAAGCTAGACCACCATCGAAAACCTGGAAGCACTGGACGGCCGTTTCGTCCCATTATGGGACTCCTCAGTGGCAGTGCGCATCCACGATCCAGCCTCGCGAGCGAGATTCGAACCCAGGACCTACCAGACTCGAGCCAGAGCACTTAACCGATAGACCAGTGAGCCGGCCGGCATCCAACGGTGTTAATGTCTACCTTCAACCAATCCACGATTTTGAGCGACCGTTCACCAATTGTCTTCAGTGAGCTGATATCTCTACAACAGACT
>NW_017385998.1:0-8457 GCF_000237925.1 Schistosoma mansoni
GACGCTCTTCCGATCTAAAGATACGGTACTAATTATCATCACAGGAATTAGAACTTTAATCTCCAAAAATATGAGTCATAAAAATGTGTTTATCAGACATACTGAAATCTTCACAAAGAGATTAAGGAAGCTGATTTCGACTGCATATTAAATTAGTTTATCTAAATATAAGACCCAACTTAAGCTAAGATTGGTTAAAATAGATATGTACTAACAGGTTTAACTAATGTTCATCGATCTTTACTAGTTTTCATAACGTTTAAATCAAAAAGAGCAAAGCATATAACCAACAAACACGACCTATCTATATTATTCTACGCACCTAACAATCAGCTGGTTCTTAACAGACGATTATTGGCAACAAAATAATTCTTTGTTTACGAAACACCACTTATAATTATGATGCACGTAACGTTTGCTATTTCATTTATATGACTGCTCTCGTTTTTCAACTCTACATACACTGCAGAAAAGCTAATGTATCTTGGATGCAAATAAGTAACTTTACAAAGATCACTCATTACTTTACAACAATACAAGAAAAATTCCTTAGTTAAACATGAATATAATCTATTAAAACTAGAGGGAGTGGTTCCCGGGAATTTCTTCAAATATTTGTTCGGTTAGAAATGCCTTGGTTGCTTAGGTTAAGACTTCTGAACCAAGTTTTTCAATTTACAACTTTTGTATCTTAATTCGCTAAAAATAAAATGTTTACTTTCATTTTAAAGTAAGTAAATGTTAAAAAGTCACACGTTTACAAGAATACGGTCATGTTTGAGTATGTTATTTCAACTGCACAAGAAAAAAAGAAGCGTGTTTATTCTTTAGCCTCAACTAATCATACAAATTATAACTTTAAGCAAATCACTTGAACGTTGTGATCTATTTTGGATACTCAATTAATCGGTTTAGAAATTACGGGAGTGAAATGAGGTCGAGTAGTATAACTAGCCTTCGCGCATATTTAGTTTTAAGGCTGATTACATGAGCCTTTATTACGTTACATATTTGAATCAAATATTGAGGCAAGTTGACATAGTTCAGCCCTAGCTGATTCTATAAGGAATATGTACAAAGTTTGATTGTAATTTTGTTGATTAGAGTAAATAGAATTTACACCTATTAGGTACCTATTTGGTAACTTTTTCATCAGTGAGGACTATTTTAGAGTATCCGACCATTTCTTTATATATGAAAAAATATCAGCAATGCTAATAAAAAAATTCTTACCTCAAAAACCTCGTACAAATGATGTTTTCGTGTATATTTCAGTAGATTTGGGTCAGGTTTCCTAGTGTAAATTTCTATTTGATCCTACAATGTTGATTTTAATATAGACATATAAAATTTTCCTAGAGAAATTAGACTTTTTCCAGACTACTTTCTGATTAAACCATATAAAAAAAGAATTTCCTATAAGAAATCATCTATTTAAGCTTTGTCTGCACAAGTACATATATATTATTAAACTATTTAACAAAATTAAAACGTGGTAGTGGATTTACAATAGCAGTCTCAATTTCTTCATAAACAGTGTGAATATCTCTGTCTGCATGCACTTTAACCACATATGGATCATAGTATTCGATAATGTCATCTCTATTAGCTGTAAATCTTGATAGCTTCGGGCCTATAGCATTTTCTTCATCATTCGGACGTTGCAAAGCACGTTGACTTATGCATACATCTTCCACAGATTCGAATGCTGTATGAAAACGTATACCAGTGATTGGATCCATTCTACGTCCAGAAAGTCGTTCAGATGCACAAGATTGATGTACATCCATTAGAATAACTCGAGTTGGGTATACTTTATGCGATGACAGTAGCTCTGCTTGTTGACGTGTACGAGGATATCCGACAAGTATCCAACCATATGTAATGCAATCAATTTCATTCAGTCTGTTTTTCACAACTTCAGAGACTATGGCATCTGGAACTAGGTTTTTAAAGGAATGAAAAATAGTATTAAAGTGCAAATCGTAGAAACTTTTGGTATAATTACCACCAAAATATATAAACGCTCATTATAAAGGAATGATTATATGCCACTTGAAAAATGGCTTATGTAACAAGCATAAAAGTAACAATTATGATATGTTTAAACTCTTAACCATAATATATATTAACACCATTGTATTTTGTATCACATGTTGTAAGCAAAGATGAATTTGAGTGACTTTCACAAAAAAAATATATCTGTGTTGTTTATTGGACGCAGGAGTAGTTCCAACGTATAGGTAATGTTTTAAACTGAAGACTTCCCATCATATGCTTGATGAAACCAGCAACTCAACAGTTCAATCACGAATAGATTTCTAGGTTATTCTAATGAATAAGAGTTTGTATAAGAAAGAATACGTCTGATATACAAAAGACTGTACATAATAGAAAGAAAGACCTAACAAATATACCTGGAATATTTTTTTGAACATAAGTTTTCATTATGTTACCAACTGAAGAACGATTAGCTATTTCACGAAGTATAAGCTGCCCACAGTCCACTGGAATTAGTCCATACTTTTTAGCTAGCAAATTTGCTTGTGTATGTTTTCCAGCTCCAGGATAGCCTAATAAGATGATTTTAGGAGTTTGAAGAGCAACACTACGACGACATTGGTTTACTTTTGCCAAAACAGAATGATATAAGTCATTGATTGGCTGATCTGCATTAAATTCATGAGCAACACTAGAATAAATTCTCTTCAGTAGAACCATTTGTCTGTTGTATTCGCTGTAATGATTTTTAATGAGTTCTTCATCATTTTCTGTGATTTTTACCAAGCGCTTTTCAACTGATAAATCAGAAGGGGGGTTATGTATTAGGTTATATAAATCTAATATAAATCTGAAATTAAAGATTTTTATTATTTTCACCTCCATTATCGGGATCCATCCTTTCTCCTGATGCTCTTTCAATTAATGTAAGCAAAGGTGCATCTAGAAAGACTACCATGATCATTTCATATGAAGTAATTATCACTTCATACTTGCATAATCAGGAAATATTCCTTCATTTATAAGTGCTTTAGCTTCTTTTTCACACCTTGGAAAATCGACAATAATATAACCTCTTGATTCACAATCTGATTCGTCAAGTTGTTTCTTCAAAGCAGCAATTAGTTTCTGCACGGGGGCATTCTATTGGGCAAAATCATAACACAGTTATGGCAAATTAACTTTCCAGAGATTATGTTACTTTGATGATTTTCGTTATTCGTATGCAATAAATCACGTTTAAGGGTGATTACGAAATAAAATAGCACATAAGTACTTGCAATGGTCATGAAATAACTTAATTTGCAAAGATCATTCAACCTAACCAACAAGCAAATAATTCACAAATCACACATTTTTTAATATGATAACCGTAAGGGCATTGGAGAAAAAAACTACTTTTCCTTCAACAGTTTTGGAACTCATGGAAGTTATTGATAAACTCACGTTCCACTTACAAAGCAACATACAAAGGAATTTTTTAATAGCACACAAATGATTTGAATAAAAGAGCAAACCATTTACAGTTGCAGTGACATACAACGCGGAATTTGATTAACAGTGTGGCTAAAAGATAGTCCTGTTGAATTCGCTTCAACCTTTCACAGTGGAAAATTATTTTATTGCATGGAAAACAGTTATAAAAATCTAACGTATATGAAAGTGTGTTGAAAAGAGTGTTAAAATTAGACAACAATATTAGAAAATTTGCTGAATATTTTACTTGAACACAGTAAACATGTAAGTTTAGGTACGCATATAACCAAAACTAAGTTCTTTTATAAAAGGTATATTGAACGAGTGTGAATTCCTATTAGACTTAAAAACAACACGATATATATGCTATACAAGGTGGTTAGAGAAACAGTGATTACAAGTGACTTGAAAATCTTATTCGACAAAAAACTGTAAAAATATCTCAACGTATTTGTTGTTATAGTCATTCAGTGCTTGTTGTGGTATTTGTACGAACTAATGATTATTTGGTACTTGATTGACCGCTAATCCCGAATTCCAAATATAATACGTCCATCTGTGCTCACCTAGTTCCACATGCTGTAAATTTCAATATTTCGGGAATTCCTAGTTAGTACAACAATTCGAATACTTCTAAATATCATATTACCGTCACGATGGAGTTTGTGATTAAACAGTTTTGTACACATTCAAATTCTGAAGATTACATGAAGAGGCTTGAAATCTGGAGTATGATCAGGAAACATGTTGAAGATGGTAAAATTGTGGCTCATTTAGTCACACTTAACGGAAAGGATGTCTGCAGCACACAAAAAACTTTGGCTTCCTTAGATAAGCCTACTGTACCTCCCTACTCAACTCCCAAGTATCTACGACTACAAAGTCATGTGAAGTGTACTAATTTCAAACGCCGTGAAAGAGCAAACTTTCATAGGATGATTCTCCAGGACATCAAGAATTCTACTACA
The DNA here is from genome assembly GCF_000237925.1 of Schistosoma mansoni. Taxonomy (NCBI): domain Eukaryota; kingdom Metazoa; phylum Platyhelminthes; class Trematoda; order Strigeidida; family Schistosomatidae; genus Schistosoma; species Schistosoma mansoni. The sequence continues at coordinate 4,446 of NW_017385998.1, forward strand.
ATACTTAGTTATCCCAATCCAATATGTGCTCCAGGTTATAAAGATAACAGTTCATTGGGCAGTCGCAAAGCAGGTTATAGAAGTGAGCAGAGGTTTAGTAAATGCTTATTGCCTGGTCACTTTTGCTCACATATGTCATGTGTATTTTGATGTACCAAATCCTTTAACTGTGGTAAAATGGGACACATAAAGTCAGTCTGTAGAGATTCTGTTCTTTCATTTACTAGTGATGAGAAACTCTGTAGTTTGGATTTTATTAGGTTTGCTGTTTCTAATGATTATTTATCTTTATCCACGATTTCGGAAGAAAACGGCCATATTTGAGAGCGAGTATATACCTCCCTCGATTTATTCCACGACTTTATTTTGGACATAAACCGTATAGTGTCATAGCTCAGTTCAGAATTAAATGAAGCCCTGTTAGCCTTGCATTACTCTGAAACTGAACTCCAGCCAAAACAAACTTGTGTTTCATTTGATACTACTCGAGAAAGCTGAAGAGACTCGTATTCAGAAAATAATTCGAGCAGCACGATGAATACAAGTGTATTAAATGAAAGTCGGAATCTTTGTGAGGTGAAGGCTTCCAATGAATCAACATGTAGTGTTTGCATGAACTAATGATTCTTTTATACTTGATTTCGAATTCCGAATACAATACATTCGTTAGTGCTCATATAGTTCTTCTTGGTTGAATTGCGTTATTTCTAGGATTCCTAGTTTCCATTGTAACTCAAATAATTCAAACTGTCATGCAATGTCATCAGATTACTCGCTTTATCTTACCAGATATGAATTGTCCTAATGATTCACATGATTTTGATGAAAAATCTTATAAAAATGGGAAAAATGTGTCGAGCGAATCAAATCATGATCGGAAATTGGATGCAGTTTTGAGGGGCGCTGATGTTCCTAATGATTCATTATTCATCAAAGAGATTGGGGAGAATATTTCAGAGGAAATATTCTCTGATGATTCCTGATGATGTATCAAATGTTATTTATCCTCATTATGTATTTGTTTTTAGTGGAAAACTTGGTCAATGTGAAGCACAAGTTCTAAGTGGATTCAAACATAATCACAGTTTGGATGATCTCATATCAAGTGTTGTTTATCCTCACCATGAAGCCACTTGTAGTGTATCCTCTAGTCACAGTAAATAAAGCCTAATTATTTTTAACTAAGGTATATGAAGATCCAACGTTATTTCGTGGTGGGGGACAGTATTAGAAAATCTATGATTTGAATTCTAGATATCGATGACTTAAGAACATACGACTGGCACATTAATCAGGCACAATTCCGGGAACCAAGTGAGTCTATTTCCATTACGGTTATTGATTCCAATACTAATGGTCACATTCTAGATCACATAGATTCTACATCCAATACACTGTCGGAAAGACACACGATAAGCCTAAGGAGAAGTACAATTGATTGCTGAAACTTAGATTCCAATTTAAGCTGTAGTAGGCGTGGTATTTGTGCGAGCTAATTATTCTTTGGCATTTGGTACATTGATAAACGTTTCTAAAGCAGGCCCTGTGGCTGAATTTCACGTTATTTGCACATAAAGGGTTTTTAATCCCTAGAGGTTTCCAGACTAATGATGTGAGGAAAACATCGAGACAGAGAAACCAATAAGGTCATGAAAAGTATAAAATCGATCCGTATCTCTCAGCAAAGTGATCTGCAATTTGGTAATCGTTATTAAAATTCCATAAAATAAACACCGGCCTCACAGAAAGATGCATAATGATACTGTTAGGTTGCTCATTCAGACGTTTGATAGCCTTGGAATTTCCGTAAAATTTAAAAGTGACTGTTCAATAGCAAGCTGTGGTTAGAAAACGATTGTGCTAAAACATTAGACACTTACCCATCTATAAAAGAGTTTTAAGACTCATGTATGAAGTTGTGTCAATCCCAAAGAAAGACAATATTGACGAGAAATCGGGTTTAGAGAAGTGTTTTAAATTCTATAGTAACTGAGTGAATTGGAGCACGTTATATGTGATTGAGGCTAAAGCTTTTATTTTTCTTCGCAGAAGAAATCTTTCTGCCTTTTTGGTCTGAGAAAGAACTATAACTGAGTTTGCGAAAAAAACAGCCATCGTGGTAAAATTGGATTTTTCTAGGGCCGTAATGTCAAAAGTTTTTGGTAATGTTAAAACCCTATAAGATTTAACTAAACCTGGATCTTGTGGCGTTTGATTTCAGTTCGATTGTCGAAGTAACGTAAGACAATTAAGATCAGGTCGTCATTGTTTCAATTACAATATGGCAATTGAAAATAAGTTGTAGAATGATAAAAAGCAATGGCTAACTTTCCCTTCCTGACATAAACTGTATACGTCGTCCCCATGAATAATCGTGCATTGCAGTTTCACTTGCAACATGGAACCCAGCAATCTTTTTCCTGAAGACTTTGGACCAAAAATAAAAATTGAAGGTACTAGAACTGTCTTTTAGTTAAAGTTAAACTACCATCACCGACATCTTTTTCCAGGTACTTAATTAGATATGATATAGGATCTCCAGGACGATTTATTAATAGAAGTTTCAGTAACCTCTGAAGAATAGATCAAAAAGGTCAATACTTGCATCAGCTCAAATATTGAGTGTTTCTCAGCATAGTCTATGTACTCCGAAGAAATTCGGGTACACTTGCAAAGTGAACTCATTTTAAATACCCCTCGGAGTTTTTAAAACTATGACGACTAATGAAACCGAAAGAAAAATTTGAAGCACAAAGTGTATTGAGAATGACGACCTGGAACACTAGTGGATAGAAGCATAAATCTTTGTGACTGAAGATTCGGTGACAAGATTCATTAGTTGCTGTGGAAAAATACAAGAAACGATGCATGAAAATTAAAGAAGGGTATGGAGGAAACGAAATTCGTACATGAAAATGAAAAGGCGGCAAGATGATTATCAGATGCGTCCATCATGGGGAAGATTTCTTCAAAAAATGCAGAGACGGATTGTGTTCCTGAACTGGTCTACTATAATTATTATGGAAACATCGTATTTTGATGGATAATGGTCTGGATCGTTTTGAAGCTATTAACTAATAAAACCACTTTAAATACACCATAGAAACTGCTATACCTGATAGTACGAACCTAAAGCTTGCTAAAAATACTCTACTACAAGAATATGGACTGTCGCAATCTTGGTGTGTAGCAAGAAGATTACGTAAAGCACAGACTAAAGCCTCTTGTCCCATTCTATTTCAGTTTGGTAGTATCATAGAAGCCAATCACCTCCTTAAAAGTCAGTCTTTACTGAGGCGTATTCCAACCTTTTAGAAAGTTAGAATCACCCATGACAAGACTGCTATCCAACGTCGAAACTCCAGTGAAGTGCAAAACAATCAACCCAGCCTACGTGGTAGCGGCAGTTACAACGTTGGCCATAGCGCTATCCCTAAAACACCATACCCCACCCCTCCCAAAAACGGAGGCACGTTGCATACTGCTACTAGTCCTAAGAACAAAACTAAACACCAGGCAGCTGTAACGATTCACCCTAAGTCCAAACACTCAACTACATCAAAATGCCCATCCACCTATGCCTCTACAGTTTCAAAGCACTGTTCTTGTGGCTCCGATAAGAAGCCAAAACCCAACCCTCACACCAATCGCTCTAATAGCTATAACCGCCCAAACACTGTAATGCGAAATAATACTAAATTCTCTCTAAACACCCATAAGTACTCCAGCACTCTCAATACACAACATGCACCTGCTCATAGTAGTCGAATGCACTACAACAAGCATAGTGAACTGGCAGTACCCCCATATCCTAACGTGAGGTTACGCCCGACAAAAACCACACTTACACAGGATGCCAATAAGCCATATAATAAGGCTTGGAAAACATGGCAAAGCTTAAAAGGGAAATTCAGGCACAAACCCCACAACAAACAGGGAAAACCCCCACCCCCCCCGGGCAAACAAATGGTCCAGAAACAATTCATTGGCCAATAAATTTAATTTTGAAAAA
>NW_017385998.1:8657-52205 GCF_000237925.1 Schistosoma mansoni
TAGGAATAGGGCAGAGCGGACTTGAAAGTCGATAATCATAATGCCGAGAGAGCGAAGACCTCAGCTATTGTGACTGGGTCCGGAATCTGGCGGCACTTTATAACTCTCTGATCTCCCCTAATTTGGCACACACACCACCTCATCCTTTTTTATCTCTCTCCCCCTCAACAGTATTGCTATGGGGTCTCCAAATGTTGAGGGCGACAATTCCACTATTCTGAGACCACCTTCTATATACTCCGACCTGATGGGGAGTGACACATCTTTCTCACCGTCGATAACTGTCTCTAGTCTTAAAAGCTCCTTGACGGAACATGATCACCCCCCGAATACACCGCCTATCGATTTAACTCACCCGATTCTACCCAACACTCGTGAACATACTTCTTTCGCCAAACTAAACTCCGACCACCTTTCTCCCGTTAACTATGCTGGTATTAAACTAAACAAACAAGAACGTAGAGCCAATACTCCCACTTTTTCCTCTTCTCATAGTAAAAGCGACAAACCACAGGGTTTACAGCACACCATTTTATTAGACAAACACTCATCCTTCCTGACACTAATGTTAATTAATGCCCGATCTATTCAGAATAAGATGACTCAACTACGCGCCCTATTACTTTTACACAACCCCTCACTTGTTTTGATAACGGAAAGTTGGTTGTCCTCCGATATCACAGACACATACCTCCAAATAGACACGTATGAGCTATTCCGCTGAGATCGAGTCACCAAGAAGGGTGGCGGTTGTCTCATATATGCATCAAAAAACATGAGGGCGGAAATCTTTAGTGATCATACCCTCAGTAAAGTACCAGATTCGATATGGCTTACTGTACACACCCTTGAATGTAAAATACTAATCGGATGTATATATCGAGCTCCGAATACCCCCAGTCTGACTGACAACATTATAAGTGAGTCATTTGCTAAGGCCGCCTCGCTTGACTTCGCCTACAAAATTGTCTGTGGTGATTTCAACCTTCCAACCATCAACTGGAAGACACATTCTGGCCCACCGTGCTACGAAGGAATACTAAGGTCTTTAGACATACACGGTTGGCAGCAACATGTTAACCTGCCTACACGAAATCACAACATTCTTGACTTGATATTCTGTCACAATGTCACACCAACATCAATGGTGGTTGGCGAGAAGTTCCATAACAGCGATCATAAAATAGTCTTCTGCACCCTTCCGATTCTTGCCAAGCGCAAAAAATTAAAGACATTAAATACGTGTTTCCAATATAGAGACTATGCAAACGCCGACTGGAGTAACTTTCGGTTTCTTATGAAGCATTCTGACTGGAACACTTTCTTCACCAGTGATAACCTTTTAGAAACACTGGAAATATTCAATACTACCACCAAATCTGCACTAGACACTACCATCCCTTCTAAAATTGCTTTCAAAACAATTGCTCCCTACATCAACCAAAAGGCTAAGTCTAAGCTACGAAAACTAAGAAAGACGTACTTTTTATCAAAAGACTTTCGTGCCCTGCACCAGGTATACTCTGTACTTGAAGGAGTGCAAAGTCATCACAACAAAAACAAACAGACAGAAGAACGTACTGCGCTCACAGCTGCATCTAAAGTCCAAAACTTATGTCGGCTCCTTGCAAAACGCATGAGAAAGAACGAAGATCACAACATTCACTCTTTACTGCACGATGGCGTGACGTACTATGACCAAACCGTCATATGCGAACTGCTAAGTGAATGGTTTTCACAAAACGGGAATACATCTAATGCCCCAGATGTTAACATAAAATACATAAGCAAAAGCTATATTAGCACCATAAACTTCGACATTAGGAATATACATACCGCCATCAAAACCCTTAAGCCGAATGCGAGCTCTGGTGCCGATGATATACCATCAATTCTCTATAAAATGTCGGGGTCGGATATACATACGTTATTGCTCAAAATATACACACTATCTTTAGAGGCGGGTACATATCCTGAAGCCTGGAAGGTAACGTATGTTCTTCCCAAACACAAATCAGGACCGAGAAACCTGGTCGGAAACTACAGACCTATAAATATCACCCCAGTTATTTCGCGCATAATGGAAAAAGTGATACAAAGTCAACTATCAGATCACCTACTTAAGGAAGAACTAATAGACCCAACACAACATGGTTTCATTAGAACAAGATCATGTAGTACATGTCTGATAGACTTCTTTAACGAGGTTACCCGCATACGTGACCAGAAAAAGCTAGTGATTATACTTTATTTCGATATAAAGAAAGCCTTTGATAAAGTACCCCATAATCTTCTAATCAACAGACTCCAGTCAGTTGGAATTATAAACCCCCTATTGCAATGGATTAAGTCTTTCCTCACAAACAGATACCAAATAACCAAGCTTAACTCTACAACATCCACACCTCGACCAATAACCAGTGGTGTTGTGCAGGGTAGTGTCTTGGGTCCATTGCTCTTTATAATTTATATCAACAATATATGCAAGTGCTTTACCACAGGTAAGATCTACCTTTACGCTGATGACTTAAAAGTCATCTATAAAACTGACATTGGTGATGTACGAAGTACTATGCAAACGATCCAACATGAACTCAACAAAGTAGACGACTGGTGCAAACGCTGGGGGCTAGAGCTCAACACAGAGAAATGCGGTTGGCTATGTATTGGTAACACGTCACTTAAACTAAAACTAACACTTAACAAAAACCCACTGCTCAGACTGACATCAGTAACTGACCTTGGGGTACATTACTCCGACAGTCTTAACTTCTCTGAACATATTTCAACTAAAGCATCTCAAATGCGGAGATTGCTCGGCTTCATCCTTCGTAATTTCTTTCAAAAGGAAACGAAAATCATCCTGTATAAAACCTGCGTAAGACCCATCGTCGAATACTGCTCGTTCTTATTTTCCAACCTACGCCTATCTGATACACTTAAGGTGGAAGGAATACAGCGAGACTTCACTCGCAAAATACTTAAGAATGACCAACTCACTGACTACAAATCCAGATGCCATATCTTAGGACTAGAACCCCTCTGGAAAAGAAGGCTTAGGTCTAACTTAATTCTTTATTTCAAACTCCTTAAAAACTTTACTTATTCCACATGTAATATAGCTCTCTACCAAGACTCGCATGGATACAACCTTCGAGACAAAGTATCCACTGTCAAAATTGAAAAACACAGATCAAAAACACGTGAAAACTTCTTCCTTATCAAGTACGCATTGATATGGAACAGTCTGCCTTCTGAAATACGCATGGCAGACAAATTACATACGTTTGCAAGACTCATTAATCAAGCCCTCACCTGCATAGATCCGTGCAAACGAACACATCCACGTACCACACAGACATCATAGGCTCTACATATATAGACTGAATCGCCTTGTTTCCCTACCTTGTAGTTGTATTAGATACTTTCCCCTCACTAATTCTTTTCAATTGAAGTAGACAGGCAACTCACTGGACCTATCAATACTCGGTCGCTAAACGACGCTTATAAATACCCTAAAACGTCAGAAGAAACGCACAATCGACTGCCTACTGTCAGTGGTCGTACGACCACAGAACCTGTCAACCATCAACCGGTTAGCATAGAACAAAATAACCTCAGCGCGAATTTAGTGTGAGTTACTTCTTGTCTATTTATCAGCTTTTTACTCATCTGTACACTATGTTGCCTTGCCATTAATATTATTTCACCACTCGTTATCTTACCTTATCTGTAACTAATATAAATCTACACTTTTCCGCCTACTATGGTAAACAAATATCTTACACTATACCCTTCCTAATGCCTATACTCTGATTCGTAACCTACACTTTACTATATAGTCAATAAAAACATTGCATTGAAGCCTTACCCACAGTCCACAATTTGTAACTGTCTGATAAGCTTGTAACATGGTACTTATCGAAAGTTTTTTCCAACAGGACGTGAAACACAGAGCATTGTGTGAGGTATGATATGTATCCAAAAAATAGGCGTAAATGAGCCTAACATCACAAAAGGAGGGAGGGTGGAGCTACTGACCAGCAAGCACTGATGGTGAGGGCGATGATTTCAATCCACCCGTGTTTGTGGGGCAGAACATTTTGTTTGTATCAGGCTCTTTATGGATGAGAACAAGTCAATCAATCTGTGATATTGAGATTGTTCTCCTACACTCACCATTCAGACTCATGTTTCTAATTTTTGTGCTGGATTAACTATTCTACTAAGACAACCTTTAACATGCTAACTCGGACTTTTACATGAAAACTGTGTGGCAGGCATCGGATGATGGAAAAAAACAGACTGTAAAGGATATGGTTATTTTACTCAACACTACTCTCTATATGCACTCTCTGTTTTTCCTCATTACAACCTTGACTTCCCTCCTTCATTCGAACCTACTCCACCTTGATAAATATCACAACTCATTGTTCGTTATTACTGCATTCTCTCCTCTGGAGCCCCTAATCACAGTTCACTCTTGCAACATGAGCTAGTATCAATTTAATCTAATAATTTATCATACCTCCATCTGTTCCACTAATAAATGTTAAGCATTGGTTATCGTTCATATCCAAATGCCTTGCTGCTCCTCGGTTTCTTTTTCTTCTCTTCAGAATCTTGCTCTGAGGGTGAAGCTATGTAACTTCTGACATCTGGAACAAACTCGACGAAAGCGCTTTCCCAAGGTCATAGTTCGATCCAGGCGCTCTAAAGCCTACTTTATAACAACTATAAACTTAAAAAGCTGCATTACATGAATACTTAGCACGACCGAAACCCTAATACACTTTTTGTCGAGACTGGGTCTGGTATGTAACGTGGACGCCATGCCCCTTTGGAAACTATTCTTATGAAAACACATTATATCTGAACGAATGAACTGCTATCAACTTTTATAGATTATAATTACTAAACAACCTTGCTTGGGATGCATACTGTGAACCAGTATATGTTGTAAATTGTAGATCATGCCTGTAAAAATGGAGTGTACCTGCTATTGCAGAAATATATTATTATTATTATTATTTTTATACTAGCAACAAATACTCGATAAGTACCCTTGAGGTATACCAAGTGCAACCGAAATCGACGTGTAAAACCAGCAATGTTACAGATCACATAATGACTACAGGACCACCTGTGTTCTCGAAAGCTGAGGTTGGCTAAAAACGAATTTGATCATATAATATACTTAGGAGTCATTCAGCCATCAAACAGCTCACGGGTATCTCTTTTGCGCATGGTAACTAAAAAAGACAACAACCATTGGCGTCCAACTGGTGACTGTCGGCGATTGAATGCGGAAACCATTCCTGACCGTTACCCTACAGTCGCGATTTGACAGCTACCTTGAAAGGTAAACTGTTTTTCAATAATCGGCTTGGTTAAAGCCTAGAACAGAATTTCCATGGTTGCTAAAGACATTCCTAAAACCCCTGTCATCACTCCTCTCGGCCTCTATGAGTTTTTGCGCATGCCTTTCGGCCTAAGAAATGCTGCCCAGACCTTCCAAAGGCCCATAGATGACGTTTCCCGAATTTGAGGAACTTATTGCAAAAGCGAACATGCTTGCACACCAGAAAACCAAACCACCCATTATTATCGTAGTAGATGCATCCGATCAGGGAATTGGAGGAGTCTTATAAAAGTGGGTTAACCACACCTTTCAACCTTTGACATTGGGCTCTAGATGTTTGACAGAAACAGAATCGAAGTGTAGCACATTGGGCAGGGAACTCCTAGTCATGTATTATGCTATACATCACCTTCAACCATCAAGCTCATAACAGAACGTTTTCGATGTCATGATATATGCAAAGACGTGAGGGAATATGCACCCTCTAGTGTAAGCTGACAGAAATCCAACGTAATTAAACAAAACAAATGTCCCTCAGGTTCATCCAAAACTCCCGATACACGTTTCCACCATGTTCATCTCAATTTGATAGGACCTTTAACAGATTCGCTTATCGTTCACCTAGATAACCGTCATAATACAAATCTTAACGGTGCAAAAAACCAGAAGGCAAAGAGAAGCGGCGGCTACAGTTTTATTGACAAATGACGCAGGTCAGAAAGTTATAAGCACATGAGTAAATATCAGCGAGCGAAACAAAAACCACACGCATTGGAGATGGAGGGGAAGCCAACTCATTTTAAGCAAGCGTTAATCAATATTTATAGTCAGACAAGAATAAATGACTGACATGTGATAAATAGGATAAGATGGGTACACACACCTACGCTCATATGAAAATGGTCAGGGTTAATAAGTGAATAGTTAACAAGGTGAAAACATGACTCATGATGGATAGGTGAATTGGCTTGTTCAGAAGTTAGAATAAAGTATATGAGCTTAACATATAAACCGATACTACATAGCCCCCTTGTAGAAAATAGCACATTTATTTTAACAAAATGTCTGTTTTCGAAAAATAGCACTGAAGCGGTATGTGGATAACGTTAATAATAGGTAGAGAAAAAAACTGTAATATGCCTGATAAATTACAGTGTCATGTGAGGGGTGAGTGTATTAAACGAAAGTGTCATACTTATCTAAAAATGTACATGAGTATTGTCAATATGCGGAAAAAATTCAAATGTTACCATGTGATTATGAATAAATTAGCAAGCGTGCAAAAAATTTAACATGCATTTATGTCGTGACTATCTGGATGATAAAATAACATGTTCGTATGAATAATTCGAAATATCGTGAAAATAGAGTAATAAATTGTTTATGGGTATGACAGCGGAATAAATCGTGGAAATAAGTGGGGTAGAATATAACAGAAATTGGTCTGTGGTGCTGACTGAATATGAGGATAAAGAACAGTGAAATATGAAGATGTTCTGATGAGCCGCAGTAGAGTAAATAGCGTCGATTAGCGATGAGTGGATTCCAATTTCCATACATGGAGTTTATGTGGGATAAAAATAATCCAACCGTACGATGATGACTACATCAACAGGTGGTATTCGTTGCTGTACTGCTATTGATAATGATCATAGAATGAGAAGTCAGTGTATGTTGTCGTTTGCGTTGAGTTATCGTTAAATATGTATTAGTAGAATGACCAGAGCAACAGGATAGTGACTACTGAGACGAGATATGTGGAGTCGTATTCCTTTTTGGTCATGAAGCCTAGCGTGGTTTGTGTAGTTAGAGGGATATGCACTCAACCTCGTTTGTTACGAAACCGTACTAAGGCATGATAAAAATACCAATACATATGATTATCGATGACGGAGAGTGAGACTGACTTGAATGTGACGAACGAGAGTGTATCTTTGAGAGACCAGCTCTAAACTCTATGCTCCAGTGTACAGTGCAATGGGAATAGGATACTAATTGCAGTAATCGAATAGTGTTTGTGAGTAGTGGATGATGCAGAATTCAGTTATACATGTGAATGAATAGATAATATGAACATAATCATTACTAATCGGCTTTTAATGCGGCTGCATTTTCGTGGTCGCAGATGTCTCTATGCCAATCATTGGTATTGACCTGATACAATACCACAATCTACTCATCGACACACACTCACGAAGGTTAATAGACGCAAACACTAAGTTATCTGTTTGCGTAACTCCTTTTTCTGGTTGCAGATTATCCCCAGTCACAATTAAGCACGCCATAGACCCCCTATATCAATCATTACTCGACAAATACCTCGGGATATATCGACCGCAACCGAAATTGCTTTGTGTAACCAGCAATGTTACACATCACATCTCGACTACAGGACCACCTGTATTCTCGAAAGTCCGCCGACTGGCTCCCGAAAATCTTAGGTTGGCTAAAAACGAATTGGACCATATGATAGACTAAGGGATAATTCGACCATCAAATAGTCCATGGTCATCTCCATTGCACATGGTCCCTAAAAAGGACAGCAATGATTGGCGTCCAACTGGTGATTATCGGCGTCTGAATGCTAAAACTATTCCCGATCTTTGCCCATTGCCTCACATTCACGATTTGACAGCTACCTTGAAAGGTACAACTGTCTTTTCGAAAATCGACTTAGTTAAGGCTTTATGATAATCAGAAGTATTTGAACTGTAGTATAAACTAGTAATACCAGGTTCTGGAATTGTATACAATCGGCATGTCGGTTTTGTAGTGAAACCATTGATATTTAGAATTTGCATCATAGACTTTCCAACAATATCCTCTCCCACGAAATAATGTTGAGTCCTTACGTCGCAATATTTTAGCCAATATGACGTTCCCAATTTGCATTATCTTCTCAAATCTCACGCATCGACTACTGTATGTGAGTATTTGGGGATAAACACTGATATATAATTTGAGGTATTCCATCATGTGACTTTGACTTGAATAAAAACCATGATACATATTCTTTTTGTTATTCATATTAGAATACACAGATGGATATGCATTTATATATGTACTTAACACATGTGATTCAACTAGGCTTGATTTACCTGCGAAACAATCGAATAGAAAACATTCATCTGCCTCATATTCATTAGGATAATCTTGAAATTGATTTGGATTCTCTGTCTGTGCAAACTTTACTTCTGGGCAAACTGGTTCTCTGGTTGCTTTGGGAAATTTTGCTATCCCCTCTGATTCATCATACCCCTGACTAGGGATTCTATTCAACATACATTGTTCGTGAGAGTATCCAACATCTGACACAATAACATCAGAAATATGACTAGAATTCAACTCATAAGAAACATATTTGTCACATTCATTAGGAATATCATTAGAGATAAATTGATTGTGAGGACCACTGACACTTGATATGATATCAGAATTCGATTTCTCTGAAATATTTTCCTCAAATTGATCAAAAGTTTCATTAGAGAATAGTGGATCATCAGGGAATTCAGCATCTACCAAAACTGAATTTGGTTTTTGATCATGATTTGACTCATTCAGCATTCTATTCTCAGAGTTGTAAGAAATTCCATCAGAAGTATGTGAATTATTACGACAAACCATATCTGGTCAGTGACATGAGAAACTTGATAAGTTTGTTGACTAAAAATTTTTATCGCACAATGATTCTGGGTTCCATTCAACTCTGAACTGTTATGTGACGTTATACCACTTCTAGATAAAGATAACTGATCATTAAAAGCATCCATCTTAGCATTAGTTTCAGCAAAATGAACCATGGTATTACAAACTGACTGAATGTGTCCAGTTATACCACATTTAAAGCATTTAGAATTACAAAATACACATGAATTACATGGGTGAAACTTGCCACAGAACAAGCATTTACTAATCTCGTGCTCATCTCCATGGACTGTTTCAAAGCTCAATGAAGTATTGTCTGGATAACTTTTATTACTCATCGAACTGCGACAACTTAATAAAGTAGTGGAATTCCTGATGTTCTGTCGAGTCATTTTATCGGATTTTTCTCCCTTACCGCATTCAGAATTTGTATACTTTACATGATCCAACAGTAGTTGCTTGAGAGTTTCATAGGGGAGTGAAATCGGTTTGTCTGGAAGTGCCAAAGTCTTTATAAGGCTGTATGCTTCTTTTCCGACGAATGTAAGGAAATGGGCCGCTATATTAAAATCTTCATCATCTTCCTTGGTCATAGCCCAGATTTCGAATCTCTCCATGTACTCCTCAAAAGCATTAAAATCTGAATTTATATCCAACCGTTCCATCACAGGCTCAATCGCGACGCCAATATGTTGATCAGAAGTATTTGAATTGTAGTATGAACTAGTAATCCCCGGAATAACGCAATGTAATCAAGAAGTATTAGATGAGCCCGAACGAATGTATTGTATTTGGAATTCAAAATTAAAACAGTCATCAATACGAAGAAGTCATTGATTTGTTTAAACATCATAGGCTTACAACCAAATACCGATGGCAACCGATGACATTCCTAAAACCACCATCATCACTCCTTTCGGCCTCTACAAATTCTTACGAATGCCTTTCGGCCCAAGAAATGCGGCTCAAACCTTCCAAAGTTTTATAGACGACGTCTTCCGAGGTCTCAACTTCGTACATGCGTATGTTGATGACTGCCTCATAGCGAGTCCGGACAGAGAATCACATCTCCAGCATCTGAACATTGTTTTCGAACGACTCTAAAGGCATGGCGTTACCGTAAACATTCAGAAATGCCAAATAGGAACCAACTCCTTAGACTTCTTAGCACACACTATTGATGCTCAAGGCATCCGACCTCTTAGAAGGAAAGTGGTGGCCATTCTGGATTACCCAAAACCGACCACGATTAAGCAGTTGCGCACTTTCAGCGGCCTTGTAAGTTTCTACAGACGGCTCACACCGAAATGCGCATCCCTTATGAAACCATTAACCGACTAACTTCGTGGTAATGCGAAATCAATTAATCTAGACGACACCGCTCGGAAAGCATTCTCCACAGTTAAGGAACATATCGCTAAGGCAACCCTGCTCGCACATCAGGACACTCAAGCGCCCATTCGTATGGCGGTAGACGCATCCGACTCAGCAATCGGAGGAGTCTTACAACAATGGGTTAACAACTCTTAGCAACCTTTAGGATTTTTCTCGAGACAGTTGTTAGACACTGGATCTAGGTATAGCACGTTCGGTAGGGAACTCCTAGCTATGTATTGTGCTGTACGACATTTCCAACATTCCATCGAAGGAAGAGAACTCACGCTTTTTACCAATCATAAGCCTCTTACCTTCTCTTTAAGCTCATCCTCAGGCAAGTACTCACCTCGAGAGTCTCGACAACTGGACTACATTTCGCAGTTTACTTCAGATATACAACACTTTTCTGGAGCAAACAATGTGCTACAGCAAGAGTTATCCTCGACAACTCTAAAACTGCGTATCAAACAGATGGGAACAGGTAAGGAAACCTTACTATGTGACACATCTACAGGTAGGGATCGTGCAATCGTACCAAAATATTATCGACGCAACGTCTTCAATACGTTGCACAATCTTTCTCATCCAGGTGTTCGTGCATCCATCAAGCTTATAGCAGAACGGTTTTGCTGGCCTGGTATGAATAAAGACGTGAGGGAGTGGGCACGCCCCTGTGTAAGCTGTCAGAAATCTAAAGTCATTAGACTCAACCAAATGTCCCTTAGGCTTTTTCAAAAACCCTGATGCTCGTTTCGACCATTTGCATCTGGATTTGGTAGGACCATTACCAGATTCAAATGGATATTCATATCTCTTAACATGCGTAGACCGTTTCACTCGATGGCCAGAAGCAGTACCTATTAATGACATTACTGCTGAAACAGTGGCTCGCGCTTTCGTCGAACGATGGGTAGCAAATTTCGGCTGCCCTTCAACCGCCACTTCAGACCGCGGACGCCAGTTCGAATCCGGACTCTTCCGTTGTCTGACCACACTATTAGGAATCACTCGCTTCCGAACAACCGCCTACCACTCACAAGCAAACGGGTTGGTGGAACGTTTTCATCAACAACTAAAAGCTTCACTATCAGCTACAAACGTTTCACAGTGGACAGACGCTCTTCCACTCGTCTTACTAGGTATCCGCAATGCAGTGAAAGCTGACATTGGATACACTGCATCTCAACTCGTTTATGGAACGACACTCCGACTTCCAGGAGAATTCGTGGATCCTTCGTCTTATTCATGGAACATGAATCTGAGCTCCTACACAAGCAGGCTTACAAACGCAATGCATTCAGTTAAACCTGCTTACACTCGACCTCAATCAACTGATGTTTTCGTTCAACCTGACTTAAGACATAGTACACATGTCTTCGTTCGTCAAGACTCACATCGACGGCCTCTCGAATCAGCATACGAAGGACCCTTCAAAGTTCTTCAACGTGAACCCAAGTACTATATAGTCGATAAGAACGGCACGAACGATAGCATCAGTATCGATCGCCTCAAAGCAGCGTACCTAGAAGGAGACCCTATCTACATCGATTTTCCTTCGGTACAATCGAACGACGCGGCTCCAACACTTGTAGTGCCCCACACGACAGCCGACACACATGTTGATACTTCGTCAACGTCGGAAAATAAGCTTAAGACAACGCGTTCTGGAAGAAGAGTAAGATTTCCAGAACATTTAAACGACTATTGCACGTAGGACACAAACTTTATCTGAAATTTTCCTTTGAATTATTTATTATGAAAAAATTATTATGCTCATTTATGTATTCTTAATCCAAAAAAATAACAATTTTCTTTACTGATAAGCGTATAATTTTTTATATAATAAAAAATTTTTTTTTCAATCGCTTTTACGCTGTCGCAAGCGTATTAATTTATTTACTTTTTTCGCTCACATTGTGTCCCTACGCAAGTACGAGTGTATTTCGACATCCACTCACACGTTCTTTTTTTCCTTTTCCAGGACGGCTGGAAAAGAACGATGAAGTCTATACAGAACCGAAATTTTCATTGTACTTTGTTTCCTGATTACTATGTTGTACTTCATGGTCCCTTAGTGTAAGGAAAGACGACCAGACGCTGCTAAACATAGCAAGCTATCAGAAGAGTGTTTACCAACGACAAACTCGTTGGGTTTAAACTTCTAGCTGGTCACGTCTTAGGGTCATCACAACCTCACTTGGAGGGGAGTGATCTGTAGCTGTAAATAATTCCCCAAAATCAATGACTTTTTAATTGTTCGACATTGGATACTGACTACATTGTTTTAAGTGAACTTGTTTAGCTGAAGGTGTTTGGTCATGCATCCGCACTAGATCACGTTACAACTCAGCATGGAAAACATCTATGTTCACTAGCCAAATTAAAACAGTCGCTTCTCGATATATTGATAACGCATCAAATATATCTTTCCAACCTCTTCGCTTCTGACTTCTGATTTTAACCGAGTGGGGGACGATTCGATTATAGAAGGTGTTACTGGTAAAGAGTTGTCAAACTACTATACTGGTCGTATCTTCACAAGCAATATTTCTCTTACTGAACCAGATTTTTAAAAACAGATCACAAACATTCAGTACAATTTTATTGAATCAAAAACCATTGAAATTTATACTCAAAAGAGCATTTTCATAATGTTTTCATCTATTTGTCGTGTCATCATCAACACTGTAGTCACCAAAGAATAATCCATAATATGTACTCATTTTACTTAGTTGTTCAATATGTTATGTTGCTCCACTGATATCATATGTACCAGGACCTGGGACAAACTGAAATTTATTTTTAAATGCATGGTGATAAAATGGTAAATTAACTAGTTCTTGTAAAACGGTAGAATAATCGTCAGGTCATTATCTAGAAAAATCGTTTGTCACTACTTAAAATAATAGCCGGTTACTTTCTTGACACGAATAATATAATATCTTATAATGATAGGATCCATCGATAACAAAATGTGCCCAATGATTTCGTACATTGGGTAGAAATAGGAGATGGAATCATAATAAAGTATACACTCATGTGTGAAATGGATGAACCTACCGATAGGTTTAAATAAAAACAGAGCTTTGATGAAATCTTCATATTTTGAAATTTAATAGTAAAGTACGCTCACATTTACAAAAAACAAACTCGCCTAACACCAGAGATTTATGACAACAGTAGCCACTACTATACAATCAAGACTAGTGTTTTTAGCTAACTAATGAATGAGTACATCAGTACCTGTTTATGCAATCAAATACTTGCATCTCAATTCAAATGTTCATTTTCACCATGGTGCTGAATCCTTGTACTTACTCCTTAAAACACCAGCTACACGTTCACTGGACAACGGAATAGCAATCGGTCCCAAAGCGTTCACCGTTTATGATATTAGGTAGTATTTGTTTTGCCGTCTTTCCAGGTGTTATGATTTGGAATCAGAATAAAGACAAAGGTGCATCACCTAAAGAATCCAAGATTTTCCTTGATTATTTGGAAGATGATATATTGGCGAATAGTAAAGGCTTTGATCTAAGATATAAGCTTATGGTGTGCCATGGTATGCCAGGACGCTCTGAGAGGTATGAGCAAACTACTGCTTATGTTATTGTTAGTGTAATATGTTTGGTAATCGCGTTAATGCTGTTAGTAATTTCAAGGTTGGAGATAATAAGAATATACAGTCCTATTGAGGAAAATCTAAGAATTCGTCTTGATAGAATGATAATGCGGAAATTGGAAGAGTATGAGTTTCTATGGATGATAAAGCATTTTGTTAAATGGATCGACACCGGTTAACGTTAACAAACGTAGCTACACCGCCGCCACACCCCTTTTTATTGCTTGATCGATCCTGACGATAGATGTTGAAATCACGTAGTGATACTAAGCTGTCGTCCTGTAAATCAGTTAACTGGTGTCGATCCACATTTACTTGTGTCAAGTTTTCAAATGACTTTATCGACTGTCTAACTTTAAGTGCCGTCCAAAACACCTGAATAAATACAAATGTGTTTATGTTGCCATCATCTACATGACTGCAGACTGCACGTCATCTGCGCTATCTGCTTTCGCTGATGAATTTACTGAATTGGCCGTTACTGCCTTCAGTGGTTCACTTTCAGTTGTATGTGGTGATTTCAATTCATGTAACTGTAGCTTCCTTACATCACTAGGTCACCTAAATATAGTAGATTTCCCTACTCGTTTGAATGCTCATTTAGATTTAGTTTTCATTAATGATGTGGGTACATATGTGACCCGCAAACGTGCTCCATTGTCTAGCTCGGATCATTGTATAATTCGTGTTCTACCTAAAGTGTATGGAAAACATGGAAGGAGTACACACTTACATCAGACCAAAAAAGTCAGATATAGGAATTACTCAGAAGAAAATTTACAAAATCTGAAAAACATGTTTCGTACGACTGACTGGGAATTATTTACAGATGACTCACTGGAAAACACAACTGATGTTATTATCTGTTATCTTAAATTCTGTTTTGATATTTGCTGTCCTACTGAAACCATCTTTTTAAGTTTTGATCAACTTACATCTCCACAACTGAAACCACTACGGAGGGTAAAAGAAAGAATGTACAAGGAGAAAACACTTTTGAAGTTCGTAAGCTAGATGATCAAATAAACCTAGAGATTAGACGTCTCAACTCCATATTCACTCAAAAACTCCTATCTTGTAAAACTCTCCAAGTATGTGGAAACTCTTTAAAGAACTTACAGGGGACAGGCAATTAGAAGCGATAACCAGCTGAATGTTTGTGACTTAAATAAGTTTTTTGTACGTCAGTCATCTGACGTCATGCTACCTGTATCCACAGGTATGAAGAATAATTGTGTTCCTCGTTTCACTGAAAATGATATCCGAAAATGTCTCCAGTCACTTAATTCATCCCGATGCTTAGGACCTGATGGTATCCCAAACCTCTTTTTTTAAAAAATGTGCTGACGTTCTATGTTATCCATTCACGAATATCTTTAACAGATCCTTCTCAACTAATCTCATACCGAAACTATGGAGAAAGGTAAACATAATTCCTATACCTAAGAAAGTATCTGGTGATAAAAAAGTGAAACTTAGACCCATAGCAATAACTTCACCTTCCCTCAAAATAATGGAAAAATTATTGATATTCCCACTTCAACCCGCAATAAAAGAGCACAGTGATCCGTATCAATTTGCTTACAAATGCAAAAGAAGCACATTAGATGCCGTTGCTGTTCTGCATCATAATGTAGTGTTCAACTTGGAAAAGGGTAAAAATTGTGTTCAATGCGCTTTTCTGGACTTCTGCTTTTGATTCTATTCCAAGACACCTCTTACTTAACAAGCTGATCAGCGTCAACACTGACATCTGGAGAACTGATTGGCTATGTTCCTACCTTTCTGGAAGAGAACAGTACACTGTGTTTGGAGGACAGTGTTCAAAGTCTTTTCTGTCTAATGAAGATGTGCCACAAGGAGCTGTTCTTTCACCTCTCCTTTTCTCTTTTTTTTCGGCATGATCTCCCATCTTCCACAGAAAACACTTTTGTGAAATATGCGGACGACCTCATTATATGTATGCCAATTTCTACCTCCTTACATCCCATAGAAATGAACGAGTTTTTGTTTCGTATTGAATGGTGGTCTGTTGGTAATGCTCTCTTACTTAATCCATCCAAATGTCAAGCTGTTAACTTTAACCGGAGACATGGACAGCACCTATACACTATTTTGGGATCCCATAATGCTTGTGCCATTGGAGACTCCTTAATAAACACAGTGTCGAAGGTCAAATATCTTGGTGTTACTTTTTCCTCTGATCTTTCTTGGTCTTCTCATGTTTCACTGTTATCGAAAAAAGTTTACCGTTTGACATACTACATAAAGAGGCTGTATGCTTTTGGGATTGCTCGCCATTTACTCTTACAATTTATGAATTCCTGTATCTTACCTATTATTCTTTACTGTTCAACATTATTCTTTACTGGGATTTTGAGAAAAGACTTTGCTGTACTGCGGAGAGTGCTGAATGCAGTTTGCAAGGTGTATGGTGAGTTTTTTGAGGTCAGAATTAATATGCTTGTAGATAGACATCTTAAGTCCTGCAAACTCTTGGCAGGTGTTATCTTATCAGATACTAACCATCCTCTTCATTTATATCTTTCTCCTTGTATATCATCTGGCAGAACGAGACGTATATGCATTAAAATCTGTGCACGCAAGCAAATCTATAAAAATTCTGTAATACCTTACCTAGCAAATATACTCTGTGACGAACAGATTGTTAAAGTTAACCTAGTAAAAGACTTGTATTCTTAAGCATGTCTCGCATCTGATAATTTTTGCAGACTCAGATTTTTTTTAATTTTTTTTCATTTCTTTATTTTTTAATTAATTTTTTTGGTAAAAAATTGTTAAAATAACTCGTGCTGACAATTCTATGTTGTACCAGAATATAATATTGAATGAAGTTTGTAAGGACGGCCCGTCGGTGGACTCTAGGAAGCCCTAAGAAGCCCAGGAAGAGCCACAGACATTCCATCCAATCACGGCTAAGGGAATGTTCTAGAATGTCGACATGTAGCTTCCCCATTGGATGGATTAGCATGACCCCTATGTGCCTATTGGTTGACCGAAATGATGATTTACATTCAGCCAAAAAACTATAAATACACGAGATTTCTGTACCATATTTTGACACTGATTTGGGGAATAAACTTCTTACTTACCAGTCTTTGTCTTCTCTCTTTCGCGACGTTGCGGGTTCTATCGTTCAAGTAGTCGAGTAGTTCGCGGCATATTAAGAATCAAGGCTCTAGATATAACAAAGTCATTATTGATAATAATGATGATAATAATAATAATAATTGAGTCAATCAGCCGCACAGTCAATAGTCTGTATGTCTCTCTGTCTATCAGTCTGTCAGCCTGTTGTATGTATGTATGTATGTATGTATGTATGTATGTATGTATGTATGTATGTGTATCTCTCTATTTATCTGATTGTATCAGCCAATCAATCAATCAGCTGGTCAGTTAGCCAGTCTGTATATCAATCTGTCTCTCTGTCTGTCTATCTCCCTGTAAGTTTGTTTGTGTCGTAATCAATCAATCATTCAATAATTTAATCAATAAATCAGTCAATCAAACATTCAGTCAATCAGTCGATAAATCTGTATGTCTATCTGTATCTGTTTGTCTGTTTGTATCACAATCAAACAATCAATCAACCAGCCGGTCGGTTTGTCAGTCTGTTTATTTCTTTCTCTGTCTGTCTATCGATTATTCAGTATATCTGTCTCCGTCCGTCCTTCCATCTGATTTTCTGTCTGTATTACAATCACTCAGTCAAAAAAACAACCATTCAATCAATCTATCAACCAGTCAATCAAACATTCAATGAATCAGTGTTGCAATCAATCAATTAGCCATTTAGTCAGTCAGTCTCTATATCGTTCTGTCTGTCTGTTCGTTGGTCTGTTTTCATCCCTAATCTCGATCAGTCAATCAACCATTTAGTGAATTTATCAATCACACAATCAATATATCAGTCAGTAATTCAGTATTTATATCTGTCTGTCTCTCTATCAGTTTGTCTGTCTGTCCGTCTATTTGTTTGTGTCTCAATCAGTCAGTCAGTCAATCAATCAATCAGTCCATCAGTCAATTATTCAAGCAGTATATCAGCCATTCAGTCGGTCGGTCAGCGCATCTATCTCTCCGACTGTTTATCTGTCTGTGTGTTTGTTTTATATGACGATCAAACAATCAGTCAATTATTCAATCAATTCATCGGCTGGTCGATCTGTCAATCAGTATATCTGTCTGTCCGTCTCTTCGCCTATTTGTTTGCATGTAAATCATCCAATCAACCAATCAATCTGTTAATCAATCAAGCATTCAGTGAATCAATCAGTCAATCAACACATATGTCTATTCGTCTTTCTGTTTGTTTGAATCTCATCCTGTCAATCGTCCAATCACTCCCTCATTTAATCAATCAGACGGTTAGTCAGTAAGCCAGTAAATTTGTCTATCTGTCTTTCTATCCATCCGTCCGTCTGTTTGTCTATCTATTCTCAATCAGTCAGTCAATCAACACAATCAATCAGTCAATCAGTCTGTATATCTCTCCGTCTGTATGTCCTTCCGTCCGTCCGTTTTTTTGTCCTTATCCCAATCAGTAAATCAATCAATCAGTCAAACAATCAATCAGACGGTTAGTCAGTCAGTATATATGTCTCTCTATCTTTCTAACCGTCCACCCGTCTGCTTGTTTGCATGTCAATTTTTCGATCAGTCAGTCAATCGATTAATCAGCCAATCAGTCAGTCAGTATGTATATTGTCCTGTTCACATCTCAATCATTCAATCAGTCAATCAATTAACAGGCACTCAGTTCGTCTGTATGTCTGCATGTCACCTTGTCAGTTTAGCTGTCTGTCCGTCCGTCCGTCCGTCTGTTTTTTGCATCTCAACCAGTCAATCAACCAATCTATCAATGAATAAGTCAAGCAATCGATCAGCAGGTCAGTCAATCCACACGTATATCTGTCTGTCTCTTTGTCAGTTTGTCTGTCCATCCATCCATCTGTTTATTCGCATATCAATCAATCGAACAATCAATCAGTCAATCAATCAGTCGTTTAGTTGGTCAGTCTGTATAACTGTCTCTCTGTCCGTCGGTCCGTCTGTTCGTTTGCGACTCAAGCAGGACATCAATCAATAAATCAATCTTTCAATTAATAAATCAGTCAATCAGCCGGTCAGTCAGAAAAGCTGTCTATTAGTCTATCTGTCTGATTGTTTGTTTTATATCCCGATTATTAAGTCAACCAATCATTCGTCCAATCAATCAGCCGGTCAGTTTGTATGTCTGTCTGTTTGTCTGTTCGTCCGTCTTTTTGTCTCTCTGTTTCTTAATCAGTCAGTCAGTCAGTCAATCAACCATTCAATCAATCAATAAATCAGTCAGTCAACCAAACATTCAATCAATCAGTCAATCAACCGCCTGTCTGCCTGTCTTTATCTCAATCAATCATTCAAACAATCAATCGTTCAGTCAATCAACCAATCCATCAAGCAATTAGAAAGTCAAACTGCCCGTCAGTCATTCATTCTGTATATTTGTATATCTGTCTGTCTGCCTGTTTGTCTCTCCCCGTCCGGTTGTTTTTATCTCTATCGATCAGTCAAACTCAGTTTACTACTATGTGAATTAGACCATCTCGCTTGTCGGTCTATGTGTATTGGTGTGTACGTGTGTGTGAGACTTCACAACTGACAAAGTGACTGAATGAATCGAAGACAAAGTGAGTCACTGACTGACTGACTGATTATTGTCGTCCTAACTGCATGTCTGTCTATGTGGCAGTCAGGTTGCATGTGTGCAAGCCTATGGTCCTCTGTCCGTCTAGCCTTCCGTCTCTTTGACTTGCTGACTGAATGAGTGATTGATTGATGGATTGATGAATGTCCATCTGTCTCTCCCCTTCCATTCTCTCCATCTTCTCATCTTTCACTCATACTCTCTGTTTGTCTATTTATTAGCCTCACTGTCTGTCTCCTTGTCTGTCTCTCCCAGTCTGTCCGTCTGACTGGCTGTCTATCTGTCTCTCTGTATCTCAATCAGTTTTTACATCAGTCAGATAGTCTGTATAGCTTTCTGTATGCATAGCTGTCTGTCTGTCTGTATGTATGTCCGCCTTTATGTCTGTCTGTTTGTCTAACTGTTTGAATATTCGTCCCAGTGTATGAATATATATTGCACCGTCTGTCTGTATCCGTGTCCGCCTGTCTGACTCTCTGAATGTGTGAATGTCAGTCTGTCAGACTGACAGTATGAATGTAGGTGAGTACCTACGCACGAACGTAAGTGTGTATGTATGTATGTGTGAATGTATATCTCTCTACATATCTATCCCTCTATCTGTATAGTTGTCGATCAATCAACGCTCTGTGTACCACAATATGAGTCACACCATCTTTAATGAAACAGAGGAGACTGGAGTCAACTGACACTGAATGAGATGTGCAATGTAGTGATTGAAACATGATTGTAGTTGGATGTGAGTGATTTGATTTTTGGTGTTGCAGTCTACTGAATTAGGTTTATGATGAAATGAGTAGAATATAAGGTGTTTAATGTGTATCTGGTGAGATGAAGATAGATGAGTGTGGTTGTAAGAGGATTTTGTGAGATGAGTGAGATTTCGGTGGTTGGCAAATCGGTAGCGTCCTTCAGCTCATTTTTTGTGATGATACACGAGTATGATTGATAATTTGCAAAGAGTAGATTGAATGTAATGAGTAATGTGGATAGTGAGTAGGAGAGAGAGTGTGATGAGGAATGCTGTGACACTGTCGTAGATTCCGCTCAGCTTTGCAGGCGTGTCTATCCTTGTGTGTTGTCTTTTATTCATAATGAATATATTGTTCTATCTCCAGCGCAAGTGTGTACTCCATCATATATTGGTCATGAATACGAGGGGACGTTTCAGTGTAGACAATGATATGACTTTCACTCAGGATCTTACAGATTAGGCAGCTACATCATGACAAATCTGGAATCTTGGGATTAGGTTTATTATTGGAGCCATCTTAATAACGAAATTGATCACAATTGTACAGACTCAATGTTCTCATTTGCAACGGACAAATTGTTTATATTCATACTTATTGTATAAGGTGCTTCTGAAATAGCATCAGTTTGTACCGTTAACGAATCAGAGCTGCTGATTATATTATAAATCCCTATTCAAATATATATTCCTACATGGTGTTAATTGTAATAGTAGTCTCTAGAGTTTTGATTTCAAACGTTTGTTTGACCAACAACTATCTGATACTTTAGTTATTATACTATTGCAGTATGATAGTACCCAAATTTAGTAACTTTTTTTTTATCTAAACTGTGTTTGTCCTTTTAGGCAACTAATATGACAAACTAATTCATAAACCGAAATGTATATAGCAAGAACGACTATGTTGGGTTTGATGAAAAATATTGAGGGTAGTTCAAGTAACTTTTAAATTTAAAAGACGTAGAGATATGTAGGATTGTGGTTTACTTCGTTATTAGTTCAGCTCTAATAATATACCTAATCATAAGATTCCAGATTTGTCATGATGTATCTGCCTAATCTGTAATATCCTGAGTGAAAGTCACCTCACTGTCTACACTGAAACGTCCCCTCGTATTCATGACCAATATATGATGGAGAACACACTTGGGCTGGAGATGTATATTTAATATGAATGATAGAGATGAGTTACACAAGGATGACCACGCCTGCATGGCTGAGCTATGCCATCCGATTTGTTGAATAAATTGATTTGACTTCTCCACTGATATGTCTTGTAGGTTGAACGCTTTATTCAGATCCTAAGCTATTCGGATAACCCCAGGGCTAGCACTACTCAGCGACTTGAACACCAGAGAGAAGACACGAGTATCAGAGAAACACTTTACTGCAAGGTTCATTCTTGTACAGAGAAACATAGATATTTATAGATGTTAGCATATGTTAAATCAACATCCTATTTCAGCCAATCCATTTAATGACATATATTGCTACCGACCAATAGTAGCATGTCACGTCGGGCTCTAGAATGTTCTATCGTACTCTGATTGGCTGGGGCTGTTTATGAGCCTCTGGAGGCTCTGTTGGAGTTCTCTGGAAGCCAACTCAACACCTCCCCTTTTTTTCTGAAGATTCGGGGTAGGTATCCAGACTGCATTTGCCGACTTCATCCTCCCGCCACGAAACAATGTTGGGTCCCCAACTTTCAACATACTGAAGTTGTTGCAGATTGAGTTTATGGGACGATCTAATAATTTCAACTTTTCTATCCAATCAAGCCCCAATAAATCGAGTGATGGCCGTTCTGTCAAAAATATTACTCCCTTCTTTGTAAGCTCTTCGACTGTGATTTCACAGTGAACCTCACCAGCAATGTTTAGAATTCCCCCAGTTGCGCCGTGTGCTGATTGATAAGTTGAATATATTCTCGGCCTCCCAATTTTCTCCCACGTCCTCCTGCTTATAAGAGTTATATCGGGGGATGTGTCTAGCTGTAAGCGGGCATTGTACCCGTTAATCTTGAGGGAAACATACTTTCTGCGACTATGGGAGCCGATTCTGTTAGCAGCTACCGTCACTTTGGCTGTACGTGGCTTGAATCTTTTAGAATAAACTTTAGGTTGACGACGTTTTCGAGTTTTGCAATGACTTTCTCTGTGTCCTTTCCTGGAACACGTAGTACAGCGATGACTTTTAAACGGACAAAACCTTTTAAAATGCCAACCTCCACATAACCAGCATGGGGATGATGGCTTACCGCTGTCATTTCGATAATTCTGTATGCTGGAACCTTGCACGACTTTTCTCTCAACAGCATTAACGTGGGGGAACTGGTTAGTGTTTTCTACCATCGAGGTATCGTGCTTCAAATTCACTAACCTTTGACATTCATTAGTCACTTCCTGCAGGGTCATGTTGGGACAATGTTCAAGTTTGCTTAGGATTCTCGTTCGGATGTCAGCATCCTCAGGTGAACGCAGGCTACAGACAAATACTAAGCATTTAAACTGGTCTTCAGACATGGATGATAATTTGAACCTCTCACATTCTCGGTTCACAATACCTGCATGTTTCACCCAGTCATCTCCTGATTCTTTCGTTATCTTTAAGAACTGGTAACGGATACTAAATAGAGACGACTGTTCTCCAAAGATTTGAGACAGGGTTTGAATTGTTTCATCAAAACTAAAGTCTCGTGGGTTCTTCGGAAGAATAAAGTTACTATAGCGTTCACGTTCTGTTGTCCCAAGCTTTCTTAGAAGTATTCTGACTTTTGAAGCGTCATCGAGTCTGCAGAGATCAATACGGAACAAATCTTCATACTTCTTAAACCAAGAGTTAAAAGTGACACCTGCTGCACCATCAAAATTAAATTCATGGATTGCATTAATAACTGAATCAGTATGAGATACTTGAAATTCACCAGCAGCAGGGTTTTGTTGGGATATACATAATTTCTCCATGACTCTGATTTGAGACTGTTCAAACCGTTTTTCTTGACGCTCCATATAAGCTTCAAATTGCTCTAAAGAAACACTCATTGTAGTTTTTCCCCATCGCCATTGATATGTCTTGTAGGTTGAACGCTTTATTCAGATCCTAAGCTATTCGGATAACCCCAGGGCTAGCACTACTCAGCGACTTGAACACCAGAGAGAAGACACGAGTATCAGAGAAACACTTTACTGCAAGGTTCATTCTTGTACAGAGAAACATAGATATTTATAGATGTTAGCATATGTTAAATCAACATCCTATTTCAGCCAATCCATTTAATGACATATATTGCTACCGACCAATAGTAGCATGTCACGTCGGGCTCTAGAATGTTCTATCGTACTCTGGCTGGGGCTGTTTATGAGCCTCTGGAGGCTCTGTTGGAGTTCTCTGGAAGCCAACTCAACATCCATCTTCTCTATTGTTGGATACGTCCAAGTTTTTGCTCTTTTGTTATTGAAGCACGGTATGTCGATCGACTTGTAATATACGAACCCAAATTAAAAATAAAAACAGGCTCCAATTTAGACACAAAAGTTTATTCTCAAATTACAAATAATCGACCCAAATGTAGTTCTAACAATAATTATAACAATTACAAAACAGACCTTTAATTTTGTAGGTTCCCGGAGCAAAACCTCTAAAATAGCTAACCAAAGATAGAAAGAAATCAAAATAACCGAAAATGATGATATAAACAAACTTGTTCAGAAGTTGAGTAAAATAAATAAGCCCAGAAACACTGTGAAATTATTAATATTCAATATAAAAGCTTTAATCAGCTAAATGTCATCAGTTCTCCTGTAACACCCCTCACTAAAAGATCTTTGGTTATTTTCACAGACAAATAGGCAGTAAGAATCCTAGTTTATGCATCATAAGCAATTACTAATAAACATTCAATATACTGTAGTCACCTACTTTCATAACGAGAACGCGATTGGTATAATGGAAACATTCATTAAAATGACAAATCCTACCAGTGATTGTTTTACATTACTTGTTTGTTTAACTGTACCAAATACACTTTTCCTTCCGTTGCCTGTGACCTTGCATGAACTTGCTTACGCTCGGCAGTTCCGCCCGTAAACTTTGACACGTCTGGGTATTCTTTCGATACCACGAGATCGCCAACAAATATATCTTACTGCAACCATTAACAGCCTTCTGGTTTTGGTCTACCGAGGGATCAACGTTGATAGCTGGCACGTAATCTTCATGTAATGGTGATCATAGTCAATCGCGACTCGACTACATCTAGAGTACCAACAACAGCGTGATCCCTGGGACTTACATCAATACGCATAGGGATCACAATAGCTGCCTAACATCCACAGATTCAAGAAGACACAGTTTTCGAATGCCTCTCACTAAGGTTCTTCATCTTGTCCTCAACTCCACCTGCCCTCATCTACCCTTGCTACGTATCTCTCTCTCTGAGCCCTGTTACTTTCGCTTTCAGCAGTAACAGCCAAAACGTTTTACGAACTGTTACTATTGTCTGTGTAGAAACATCTCTCATCCTCTGATAATACTCAAAAACCGAATCCATAATCGTGTGCTCCAACGACATAACAGGATGCTTTCTTGATTGTTTCGAAGGTGATCACCAACACATAATAATCCAAGTACCACGACAGGATCCAAAATTCGTAACGGGGAGTTCATCTCCCTCTTGACATTTGTCTTAGGCGTTAAGGCATTCTAAACTACCTTTAAATACTATTACTTACTACTTACTTACGCCTGTTACTCCCAATGGAGCATAGGCCGTCGACCAGCTTTCTCCAACCCACTCTGTCCTGGGCCTTCTTTTCTAGTTCTATCCAGTTCTTGTTCATTCTTCTCATGTCTGTCTCTATTTCTTGGCGTAATGTGTTCTTTGGTCTTCCTCTTCTCCTTTGACCTTCGGGATTTCATGGAAGGGCTTGTCTTATGACGCAATTAGGTGATTTCCTCAAGGTGTGCCCAGTCTACTTCCAGCGCTTCTTCCTGATTTCTTCCTCTGCTGGAATCTGGTTTGTTGTCTCCCACAGTAACTTGTTGCTGATAGTGTCTGGCCATCTGATCCAAAGTATCTTGCGTAGACAGCTGTTAATAAACACTTGTATCTTCTGGATAATGGCTTTCGTAGTTCTCCACGTCTCCGCCCCATACAGTAGAACTGTCTTCACATTTGTATTGAAAATTCTAACCTTGGTGTTGGTTGACAATTGTTTTGAGCTCCAGATGTTTTTCAGTTGTAGGTATGCTGCTCTTGCTTTGCCGATCCGCGCCCTTACATCTGCATCTGATCCACCGTGTTCATCAATGATGCTGCCCAGATATGTAAAGGTTTCCACATCTTCCAAAGCTTCTCCATCAAGTGTAATTTGATTGGTGCATATTGTATTGTATTGGAGAGTCTTGCTTTTCTCTTTGTTTATATTGAGACCTACTGCTGCTGAGGCTGCTGCTACACTGGTTGTTTTCTCCTACATTTGTTGTTGCGTTTGTGATACAAGAGCCAGATCATCCGCGAAGTCTAAATCGTCAAGCTGCATCCTGCCTGTCCACTGTATTCCGTGCTTTCCTCCAGATGTTGACGTCTTCATGATCCAGTCGATGACCAGGAGAAAGAGAAAGGGTGAGAGTAAGCAACCTTGCCTAACACCAGTCTTTACCTCGAATGAGTCGGTGAGTTGTCCTCCGTGAACGATTTGGCAGTTTAGTCCATCATAGGAGTTCCGTATGATATTGACTATCTTCTCAGGCACGCCGTAGTGTCGAAGAAGCCTCCATAGTGTCGTCCTGTCCACGCTATCAAATGCCTTCTCGTAGTCGATGAAGTTGATGTAGAGTGATGAATTCCATTCGATTGATTGTTTCACAATGATACGTAGAGTTGCGATTTGATCTGTGCACGATCTATCCTTACGAAATCCAGCTTCTTGATCTCGAAGTTGAGCGTCCACCGAATCCTTCATCCTGTTTAACAATACTCTGTTGAAGACTTTTCCTGGTATTGAGAGAAGAGTGATGCCCCTTTAGTTGTCGCACTTGCTAAAATCGCCTTTCTTTGGTATCTTGATCAGAAGTCCTTTTTTCCAGTCTATTGGTACTTGTTCTTCATCCCAAATCTTACTGAAGAGGATGTGGAGTATCTTGGCAGTTGCTGCTACATTTGCCTTCAGTGCCTCTGCCGGGATGTTGTCTGGTCCCGCTGCCTTGCCGCTTTTGATTTGTCTAATGGTCATGCTGATCTCTTCAATTGTTGGTGGGTCAACATCAATTGGGAGGTCCGTGGGTGCTGCTTCGATGTTGGGTGGGTTCAGTGGATCTGGTCGATTCAAGAGTTCTTTGAAGTGTTCCACCCACCTGTTTCGTTGTTCTTCAATGTCGGTGATTACTTTGCCTTCCTTGCTTTTCACTGGTCTTTCTGGCTTACGGTAATTTCCAGCAAGTTTCTTTGTTGTATCATACAGTTGTCTCATGTTTCCCTCTCTTGCAGCCTTTTCCGCTGTCATCGCTAAATCTTCCACATATTTACGTTTGTCGGTTCTGATGCTCCTCTTCACTTGCTTGTTTGCCTCTGTGTATTCGGCTTGTGCCTTGGCTTTTTCCGCTCTGGTTCGGCTGATATTGATTGCTGACTTCTTGTTCCTCCTTTCTTCAATTTTATCCAGTGTACCAACAGTGATTCATTCCTTGTGATGGTGCTTCTTTTGGCCCAGAACCTCTTGACATAATGAAACGACTGCCTGCTTGATACCTTTCCACTCGCTCTCCATGGTAGTCCCCTCTCCATTAAGTAGATCATGAAAGGCCTCGAACCTGTTGCTGAGGGCTATGTTGAATTTGTTGAGTTTGTCAGCATCTCGAAGAAAGGCCGTATTAAACTTTTGTGATGTTGTCCATGCCGTTGTCCAGTGCTTCTTGAGTTTTAGTTTCATCTTGGCAACCAGCAAATGATGATCGGATGCTATATCAGCTCCTCTTCTGGTTCTCACATCCTCCATCGTCCTCCTGAACTTTTTGTTGATGCAGATATGGTCGATTTGATTCTGTGTAGTGTGATCCGGTGAAATCCAAGTGGCTTTGTGTATGTTTTTGTGTGGGAATATGGTGCCATTTAACAAAATGCTTTATCATCCATAGAAACTCATACTCTTCCGATTTCCGCATTATCATTCTATCAAGACGAATTCTTAGATTTTCCTCAATAGGACTGTATATTCTTATTATCTCCAACCTTGAAATTACTAACAGCATTAACACGATTACCAAACATATTACACTAACAATAACATAAGCAGTAGTTTGCTCATACCTCTCAGAGCGTCCTGGCATACCATGGCACACCATAAGCTTATATCTTAGATCAAAGCCTTTACTATTCGCCAATATATCATCTTCCAAATAATCAAGGAAAATCTTGGATTCTTTAGGTGATGCACCTTTGTCTTTATTCTGATTCCAAATCATAACACTGCCAAATTCTTCAAGTTCTTAAGAAAACGAGCAACTACAGTACATGGCTTCAGGCGCAATTGCGAACTCACTGCTTGCGTCCACGGAAGAACATAAAGCTCTTTTACCCATGGTCATTGGCCAGAATTTAAATCGTATAAACTACTGCTTCTCAGTATTGTTACGTAAATTCAATATAAACACTAAATCTCTTGTAAATACAGATAAATTGTCAATCACTTTTTCGTAAGATTCATTACGAGACTTATTAGCATTAACATTATCATTAACCAAATCTTCCGAACACACTTCTTCGTTTAGTTCTAGTGTTCAAGAAACCATTGATTCAAGTGAGCCATGTCTAACAATATAGTCTGCATTCTCGAACTCATGACCATATAATTTTTATGGTTTCCGTGAAACATCGTGAGAAGAATAATAAAAACGCTGGACTGGATGTACGGACCTACATGGCCCCTTGGGACCTAAAATCATCCAACCGAGATGAGTACTCACACGTTCGGTCATGCATCCGCACCAGATCACGTTACAGCACAGCGTGGGAAACATTTCCTGCGATCATTAGCCAGATTAGATCAATCGCTTCTCGATATATTGATAACGCATCAAATATATTTTTCCAACCTCTTCGCTTCTGACTTCTGATTTTAACCGAGTGGGGGACGATTCGATTATAGAAGGTGTTACTGGTAAAGAGTTGTCAAACTACAATACTGGTCGTATCTTCAGAATGTTTCCTGTCTCTCAGACGCTGTTCCAGAACCTAATGTGCGTCTGGGGCATCATACATAATCAACAATCCTACCAGACTACTTTGAGACGTCGGAAGGGTGATGTCCTTCGAATGCCTCCATCGTCCCAGCTGTTGTTCAGTTAAAGGTACTATATAGTCGATCGGAAACCACTTAGTCGTATAAGCTTTAGTGATCCTTACAAAACCCTACCCATCCAAAGAAAATACCCCTAAATTTACTTCCAGACATTTACAGGTAGTAGTTTCATTCACAATCGTTAATGTTATCGAAGCCCCTTTACCCTTGAGACCCAAATGACTAATTAAACTTTCGCATGCAAGGGAAGTATCTGAACCACTATCTAGAAGAGTGTATTTTTCTGAACTCCCCTTGGGACCGCACAGTCTGACCATATGGTATCCAAACAAATATTCGACGAGTTCCAATCCTAAGCTAAGTTAACTATATGGTTATCAATACAATCATTATGTAACCTATCCTTGCAACTTTCAACGCCACCCTTGAAGCCAGAATTGCATGGCTTGGCTATGTGGCCCTTCCTCAAACACAGGTAACACAGACCACGTCTTCTCACCACCTGTATTCTTCCTCTTACATTCATTTTCGATAACTGCACAATCTGTCTCCTTGTGATCACTTAAGCAAGACTCGCAACTTACAACCTTGGATGAGTTTCTTGAGTCTCGCTTAACTACGTTAAATCTTGATTTTTTATCAACTTGCCCTTCATAATTTCTTTTACTGAACTTTGAATTACACTGCACCAAGATACCATAACGTGTCCGAGCAATCCTGACCATATCTTCTACAAAAACCACAAAATCTTCAATGCTCGGTTCCTTCCTGAGCATCATGATTTTATCGGTAACTTCCACCCACTTATTCTGTAACTCTAGTGGTTGGCAAGATAATATTTCAAAATTAGCCGTAGAATTCACATCACACATATAACCCATTTCCTCTAATTTTAAGCATACATTAAGTGACTTAATCGCAAAGTCAGTTAACCTATCGACTGTTCCTTCACCAGATTTATGGTTGAGTAACTCCGTAATTAGCTCACGGATTCTCAGTCTAAGCAGTCGAGGGAAACTCTTGCACGCTGATAATGGCATGGTCGCAACTTCACAAACGCTAGCAACGGTTCGCAACTCTATCATAGACATAATATCGGGAGTCATACTCCCGATAGTAGGAACTTATGTTCTCGATGCAGCTAATGTTCATTCATCTCATTGGTACGCAGCAATCGTCGTTTCCTACACTTTCAGCGACAACCTAAACCGAACTCCCTCAATGTTTGTTTCACGACGATTCCTACTTTAATGTCTAAACACAAATCAAGTATTCGACGCCGCATTAAAAGCCGATTAGTAATGATTATGTTCATATTATCTATTCATTCACATGTATAACTGAATTCTGCATCATCCACTACTCACAAACACTATTCGATTACTGCAATTAGTATCCTATTCCCATTGCACTGTACACTGGAGCATAGAGTTTAGAGCTGGTCTCTCAAAGATACACTCTCGTTCGTCACATTCAAGTCAGTCTCACTCTCCGTCATCGATAATCATATGTATTGGTATTTTTATCATGCCTTAGTACGGTTTCGTAACAAACGAGGTTGAGTGCATATCCCTCTAACTACACAAACCACGCTAGGCTTCATGACCAAAAAGGAATACGACTCCACATATCTCGTCTCAGTAGTCACTATCCTGTTGCTCTGGTCATTCTACTAATACATATTTAACGATAACTCAACGCAAACGACAACATACACTGACTTCTCATTCTATGATCATTATCAATAGCAGTACAGCAACGAATACCACCTGTTGATGTAGTCATCATCGTACGGTTGGATTATTTTTATCCCACATAAACTCCATGTATGGAAATTGGAATCCACTCATCGCTAATCGACGCTATTTACTCTACTGCGGCTCATCAGAACATCTTCATATTTCACTGTTCTTTATCCTCATATTCAGTCAGCACCACAGACCAATTTCTGTTATATTCTACCCCACTTATTTCCACGATTTATTCCGCTGTCATACCCATAAACAATTTATTACTCTATTTTCACGATATTTCGAATTATTCATACGAACATGTTATTTTATCATCCAGACAGTCACGACATAAATGCATGTTAAATTTTTTGCACGCTTGCTAATTTATTCATAATCACATGGTAACATTTGAATTTTTTCCGCATATTGACAATACTCATGTACATTTTTAGATAAGTATGACACTTTCGTTTAATACACTCACCCCTCACATGACACTGTAATTTATCAGGCATATTACAGTTTTTTTCTCTACCTATTATTAACGTTATCCACATACCGCTTCAGTGCTATTTTTCGAAAACAGACATTTTGTTAAAATAAATGTGCTATTTTCTACAAGGGGGCTATGTAGTATCGGTTTATATGTTAAGCTCATATACTTTATTCTAACTTCTGAACAAGCCAATTCACCTATCCATCATGAGTCATGTTTTCACCTTGTTAACTATTCACTTATTAACCCTGACCATTTTCATATGAGCGTAGGTGTGTGTACCCATCTTATCCTATTTATCACATGTCAGTCATTTATTCTTGTCTGACTATAAATATTGATTAACGCTTGCTTAAAATGAGTTGGCTTCCCCTCCATCTCCAATGCGTGTGGTTTTTGTTTCGCTCGCTGATATTTACTCATGTGCTTATAACTTTCTGACCTGCGTCATTTGTCAATAAAACTGTAGCCGCCGCTTCTCTTTGCCTTCTGGTTTTTTGCACCGTTAAGATTTATATTATGACGGTTATCTAGGTGAACGATTAGCGAAGCACGACACTACAGATTCGGTGAACCGCATTTGGGACACGCAACTGAATTAGCGACGCCGACAAGTGAATACAAACCAAAAATGGAACCGCCTACGACAAACCTTATGCAGCAGCCTACGTCGATGAAGAAACTTCGGCATCTCATTACTTTCGACAAGCACACTCAGCGAAGCCTATGCAGCACGACATGAACATACTGGAATCGTATTATCTTATCGATACTTTATCCTCATGTCATTTCTGCCCATCGATCCATCCGGCGCATTATTCTGTTATGATTCCAATAATTATCATATGCTCATTGTTAAATTAATGACGATAACTGGTTGACTGAATTCCCTATTGGTTGACTTGTTGCTTGATTGATTTACTGATTGGGATACAGACAGAAAAACAGCAGACGGACAAACAGATCAACACACAGCAAAACAGACTAAGAAAGATAAAGACTGACGACAGACCGCCTAATGTTTGATTGGATGATTATGAAAACAAACGACGGTCGGACAGACGGACAGATAAAGAGACTAACTGACTGACCGGCTGATGATTGATTGATTGAGGTACAGATGAATAAACACCGGACGAACAAAAAAACCATCAGGCTTGCAGAGAGACAAACAGAGATACAAACTGACTGACTGACGGTCTGTTGACTGATTTATTGGCTTGTTGGTTGATTGACTGATTGAGATACAGATTAAAAACAGCTGACGGACAAATAGAGATACAACTAACTGACAGACTGGCTGATGATTGATTGATTGAGTGACAGATTGATTGATTGGAAAAACAAAAGACAGCCGGATAGACAGACAGACTGAAAAGCAGGTTTACTGACTGAACATATGATTTATTGACTGAGCTACGGATAGACAAACAACGGACGGAGAAACAGATCAATGGGCAGGCAGGCAGGCAGACAAAGGGGGTAAAGACTGACTTACTGACCCACGGATGATTGATTGACTGAATTATTCAGAGAATTATTGATTAACTGATTAGGATACAAACAGACAAAATAGACGCACGGGAGTATTGAAATAGATATAGAGAAAGACGTTGATACAGAATATAATATTGATCGTCTGATGGATTGACTGATTGATTGTTCGATTGAATGGTTGACTTAATGATTGATTGATTGACTGATTGAGATACAGATAGACAAACAGCGGACGGAAAAACAGACCAACAGGCATGCAGACAGACAAACAGGTATACAGACTGACTTACCGACTAACTGACCGTCTGATGAATAATCGATTTATTGAATGATTGATTCACTGATTAGGAAACGAACAGACAAAATAAACGGATGGAGGTATTGAAATAGATATAGAGAAAGCGGGTGATAAAGAATGAAACACTAATCGGCAGATGGATTGTCTGATTGATTGTTCGATTGAATGGTTGACTTAATGATTGATTGACCGATTGATTGGGATACAGATAGACAAACAGCGGACGGAAAAACAGACCAACAGGCATGCAGAAAAACAGACAGAGATACAGACTGACTTGCTGACTGAATGACCGTCTGATGATTGATTGAATAACTGGTTGATAGAATGATTTACTGGTTAGGATGAACACTGACAAAATAGACTGACGAATGAACTGAAAGACATACAGAGAAAGAGTGTGGGGCAGAATGAAATACTGATCGTCTGATGGATTGACTGATTGATTGTTCGATTGAGTGGTTGTCTGAATGACTGCTTGATTGACTTAATGATTGTGTTATATACTAGGGAAGAAGTATGTACTGATAACTTACGGCACCTATTATTGGACTATTATTCTATGTATATTCCTATTGTATGACTATTCAGTAACTATATTATCTATATCTATATTCATCTTATTACAAACTTCATTTTGACTTATTGATTATTATTATATGATTTATTGTTCCTAAGTTATACTCGGTTTATTGAGTACTGTCTCCCACGCTCCCAGCCACGTTTGGCTTGATTTTGTACAAATATTATTTTTTATTTTATGGTGTGGTGTGGTCTGCTTGTCTGGTATATAAACAAAGTATGCTTGAAATAAACGATTCGCATTACAGCAGCTGCTATTGGTGTTTTGGACTCAAGTGGACGGGCTAGGCGGATACGGACCAATAAGGACGCTAGATTACTCATACTAATCGAACGTCGTTGTCACAGTGTGAAGGTCGTAGAAGTCGTATTTCTATTGGCGGATAATTCACGCAAGTTACGTTCTTCTTTAATTCGTAAGGTCATAACAAATTAGCAACGACCTTGATCAAGACAAGCCCTCCCATGGAATCCCGAAGGTCAAAGGAGAAGAGGAAGACCAAAGAACACTATACGCCAAGAAATAGAGACAGACATGAGAAGAATGAACAAGAACTGGATAGAACTAGAAAAGAAGGCCCAGGACAGAGTGGGTTGGAGAAAGCTGGTCGACGGCCTATGCTCCATTGGGAGTAACAGGCGTAAGTAAGTAAGTAAGTTGATCAAGACATAGCAAATTGATTGACTGACTGATTGAGATGCAGATAGACAATTATCAAACGCACAAACGGACCTACAGACGGGCAAATAGACTGACTGACATTGCGGTTAATGATTGATTGCATGATTGAAGGATTGATTGGGAAAACAAAAGACAGTTGTACAGACAGAGAGATAAACATGCTGACTAAACGTCTGATCGATTGACTAATTGATTGATTCACTGATTAGGAAACGAACAGACAAAATAAACGGATGGAGGTATTGAAATAGATATAGAGAAAGCGGGTGATAAAGAATGAAACACTAATCGGCAGATGGATTGTCTGATTGATTGGGATACAGATAGACAAACAGCGGACGGAAAAACAGACCAACAGGCATGCAGACAGACAAGCAGGGATATAGATTGACTGACTGACTAGCTGGTGATTGATTGATTCACTGATTCATTGTTTCATTTATTTGCTGATGAGGATACAGACACACAAATTCGATAGTCGAATAAACTGAAAGACATACAGAGAAAGAGAGTGTGTGTTATATCGTATATATGTGTGTCCTGTTTAATATATGAACGCGCAATAGAGAGGAGTGAATTTATTGATCGGAACAGAGACATATGAAAACCATACGAGCAGTCTTGAGTGCGTATCGGCCCTGCTATATGCCTAGCCCAGCCAGTTAAGTCTAGAACACCGATAACAGCCTCTACAATATGAATCATTATTCACAAACACACTGGGTTTATATACAAACCAAACAGACCACATCGTACCAAAAAATAGAAAATAACATTTGTACAATAATTGGCCAGATGTGGCTGCGGATATGGGGAAAGTAATCAATAGACTGATGATAGCTGAAGAATCGTATAATAATAGTTCAAAGGTCAAAATAAAACTAATGATAAGAGGAATACGAATATAAATAGTTTAGTTACGTAACAATTATACAATAGGAAATATACATATTACATTAGTCGATAAATAGTCCTTAGAGTTACCATTCATAATTCACCAGGGGATATAACAGTGTGTCAGAGTGAAATACTGAAGGGCTTATAGATTGACTGATTGATTGTTCGATGGAATGGTTGACTGAATGACTGTTGAATGATCTAATGATTGATTGATTGACTGATTGAGACACAAACAGACAAACAGCGGACGGAAATACAGACCAACAGGCATGCAGACAAACGGAAAGAGATACAGAATGACCGACTGACTAGCTGATGATGGATTGATTGAATGATTCATTGATTGACTGATTTACTGGTTAGGATACAGACAGACAAAATCGACGGACGAATAAACGGAAAGACATTCACAGAGACTATTATAAAATGAAATAATGATCAGCTGGTTGATTGATCGTTCGATCGAATGGTTGGCTGAATGACTGATTGATTGACTTAATGATTGATTGATTGACTGATTGATTGAGATACAGATAGACAAACAGCGCAAAGACAAACAGAACAACGGAAATGTAGACAGACAAACTGGGATACAGACTGACTGACTGACCGACTGATGATGAATTGACTGACTCGTTGATTGGTTGATATACTGATTAAGATATAGAGAGACTAAATAGACGGACGAATGAACGGAAAGACGTACAGAGAAAGAGAGTGATACAGAACAAAAAAGTGATCGGCTGGTGGATTGACTGATTGATTATTCGATTGAGTGGTTGACTGAGTGACTCATTGATATACAAATAGAGGATGGGAAAAAGAACATCAGGCAAGCAGACAGATAGATGAACAGACAGACTGACCGACTGATGATTGATTGATCAACTGATTCATTGATTGTGAAAACAAAAGACAGACACATAAAAAGAATGGCTGACTGATCGCCTGATGAATGATTGGTTGACTGACTGACTGAAAGCCTGATTGAGATACAGACAGACTAACTACGGACGGGCCTAAAGACCAACAGGCATGCAGTCAGACAATTACAGTTACAGACAGACTGACTGACCAGCTAATGATTGATTGGCTGACTGATTTATTGATTGATTGAGAAAACATAAGATGTATGGATAGGCAGACAAATAAACAGACTAACTGACTGCCCGTTTTATAATATATTGATCGACTGATTTAGATACAGATAGACAAACAGCGAAAGGACAAACAGACCAACAGGCATGCAGATGGACAAACAGGGATAGAGGCTGACTGACTGAATGCTGACCGACTGACTGACTGACTGACTGATTGACCGATTGATGATGGATTGATTGTGTTATGATTTTTGACCTAGGCTGTCGCCAATCGTTATGTCTTGATCTTGGCCGTAGCTAATTGTTAGGACTTATTCAAGGTCGTCGCTGATTTGTTGTGACCTTACGAATTTAACAAGGAAGTAATTCGCGTAAATTGTCCACCAATAGAATACGACTTCTACGACCTTCACACTGTGACAACGACGTTCGATTAGTATGAGTAATCTAGCGTCCTTATTGGTCCGTATCCGCCTAGCCCGTCCACTTGAGTCCAAAACACCAATAGCAGCTGCTGTAATGTGAATCATTTATTTCAAGCATACTTTGTTTATATACCAGACAAGCAGACCACACCACACCATAAAATAAAAAATAATATTTGTACAAAATCAAGCCAAACGTGGCTGGGAGCGTGGGAGACAGTACTCAATAAACCGAGTATAATTTAGGAACAATAAATCATATAATAATAATCAATAAGTCAAAATGAAGCTAGTAATAAGATGAATATAGACATAGATAATCCAGTTACTGAATAGTTATACCATAGGAATATAAATAGATTAATAGTCTAATAATAGGTGCCGTAAGTTATCAGCACTTACTTTTTTCCTAGTATATAACACCTCCCTTTTTTTGAAGCATCATGGATAATAGCGATCCTTGGGATTTATTTTTATACGATTAGGTTTCCGCCTGATGCGCTGCGACCGCCTTGGGAGTGTTGTACACGTCTTCTTTTTATTCGGGTCCTTTTTAATTTCATTATCCGACTCGGTTAATATATTTAATGGTATATCATGCTTTCTATCACTTCCTATCTCCCACTCCTGTCTGGTCGGTTGTATCTGGTTTGCATGTCGTACTCATATCTTTTGTCCAACTTTCACTTCATAAATAACTTTCCCTTTTCTCCGGACTATGATGCCAAACTTCCAGGTTGGCTTAACTCCCTGGAAATCTCTTGCCATGACTGCTTGTCCCACATTAAACCTTCTGGGTAAGGCACCATGCCTTTTGTTGAATTGCAGTTCCATTCGTTTATTCTTGCAGAGACTGATTTCAGGTTTTGGCTTCATTTGTTCCATAGGTATTCTAATCTTTCTTCCAAAAATTACTTCTGCCGGGCTTTTTTGATTATTTGTTGCTGGGTTGGGAGTTGCGCGGTAGCTTAGAAAAAATCGTTGAATTATATCTTCTATTTCTCCTTCCCCTTCGGCTTTAAGCAATGCTCTTTTAAAAGTGTCCACGAACCTTTCGACTAAGCCGTTAGACTGTGGATGGTATGGGACTGTCTTAATATGCCTAATGGCATTGGCAATGCAGAACCTCGAAAATTCAGCAGAGGTAAACTGTGGTCCATTGTCTGACACCAATATATCTGGACACCCAAAACAACTGAATACTTGCCTCAGTTTCTTCACCGTAGCTTGTGTTGAGACAGATTTCATATAGTGAACTTCTGGCCACTTAGAGAAAGCATCAATGATTATCAAGAACTGTTTACCGTTTAAAGGACCGGCGAAATCTACATGAACTCTTGACCACGGATTTGACGGTGTTCCCCAACTCTGCATTTCGGTCTTGCGAGGCGCTTTCATGGCTTTTGCACATGTGGAACATTTCGCAACATATTCTTCAATCTGCGCATCAATATTCGGCCAATATACATAACCGCGTGCAAGTGCCTTCATCCGCGCTACCCCTGGGTGTGCAGCGTGCAGTTCTAACATCACCTTCCGGTGTAGGCTTGTGGGTACAATAACTCGATTTCCAATTATTTCAAGCTTAGGATTGTAATGAGTCAACAGTAATTTAGAAGATAAAATCCTTTTTATTTCGTCGAAAGAATATTGGCATTATTTTGTCCAGTGCCATTTTGCATTAGCCATCAAAAGTTGATTTAACGAGTGTCTCAATTTATACATCTGGGGTACGAACATACTATAATATCCAATCATCCCCAAGAATGAACGGAGAGTTGTAACATCAGTTGGTGTGGGCATATTTTTGATGGCATTTATATTATCTGGATCTGGCCGGCGACCATCTTTATCAAATATATATCCAAGATATTTAACAGAATCCAGCATAAATTGACACATTTCTTTTTGTAATTGAAAACCGGCTTGCGATATTCTATTGAGCACTACGTCTAACCGACTCATCAGTTCGTGAGCAGAAGAGGCAACAACTATAATATCGTCCAAATAAACTGCCACACCTTCAAGGTTAGACAACATGGTATCCATAATCTGTTGGAAAATTGCTGGAGCTGGTTTTACGCCAAAAGGTAATCGGCTAAACTAGTAAAGTCCACGGTGGGTATTAATGGTTAATAACTCCCTCGAATCTTCGTCAACTTCTACTTGTAAGTAAGCTTCAGATAGATCGAGTTTGGAAAAGTAACGTCCACCGTTTAGTTTAATAAATAAATCTTCTGGCAAGGGAAGTGGATATGAGTGATTTTGTAAAGCATCGTTTAATACTCTTAAAAAGTCTGCACACAAGCGAAAAGTTACATTTACTTTCTGCATTACTACAATAGATAAATAGACAGAGAGACTTAGAGACAGACAAGCAAAATGACTGACCATGTGACTGACCTCCGATCGATTGACTGATTGATTGATTGATTGATCGATTTATTCACTGTTTAGGATAGAGACAGACAAAGTTGACGGACAAATGATGGGAAAGACATACAAAGGAAGAGGTTGTTACAGGATGAAATATTGATCGGCTGATTGATAGACTGATTGGTTGTTCGATTGAGTGGTTCTCTGAATGACTGATTGATTGACCTCATGATTGATTGATTGACCTCATGATTGATTGATTGAATGACTGATTAAAACACAGATAGAGAAACAGCGGAGGGACAAACAGACGAACAGGCATGCAGATGGACAAACAGGGATAGAGGCTGACTGACTGAATGCTGACCGACTGACTGATTGACTGACTGATTGATGATGGATTGATTGATCGTTTGATTGATTGATTACATGAATACCTTGTTGATTTGGAAAACGAAGGACGGAGAGATATTGAGTGTTAGGACTTATTCAAGGTCGTCGCTGATTTGTTGTGACCTTACGAATTTAACAAGGAAGTAATTCGCGTAAATTGTCCACCATAGACAGAAAGTGTTAAACTGACGGACTGAGTGACCTTCTGATTGATTGAATGTCTGAGAGAGATATAGACAAACAGCGGAGGGACAAACAGAAAAAGAGACATGCAGATGGACAAACAGGGATATAGGCTGACTGACTGAATGCTGACCGACTGACTGACTGACTGACCGATTGATGATGGATTGATTGATCGTTTGACTGATTGATTACATGAATACCTTGTTGATTTGGAAAACGAAGGACGGAGAGATATTGAGTGAGACATACATACAGACATACAGATAGATAGACAGTTAGATAGATATAGAGATGGATAGATAGATAGATAGATAAATAGATAGTTAGACATAGACAGAAAGTGTTAAAC
Source organism: Schistosoma mansoni (assembly GCF_000237925.1). NCBI lineage: Eukaryota > Metazoa > Platyhelminthes > Trematoda > Strigeidida > Schistosomatidae > Schistosoma > Schistosoma mansoni. Next base: position 48,445 of record NW_017385998.1, read on the forward strand.
TGACGGACTGAGTGACCTTCTGATTGATTGAATGTCTGAGAGAGATATAGACAAACAGCGGAGGGACAAACAGACCAAGAGACATGCAGATGGACAAACAGGGATAGAGGCTGACTGAGCGACTGACTGACTGACTGACTGATTGACTGACCGATTGATGATGGATTGATTGATCGTTTGACTGATTGATTGAATGAATGATTTTGTGATTGTGTTAACGAAGGTCGGAGAGACAGACAGACAGACAGATAGACAGACAGACATTCACGTAGATCGATCGATCGATCGATAGATAGATGGATAGACAGATAGATAGACAGATAGACAGACAGATAGACAGACAGATAGATAAATAGACAGAGAGATTTAGAGACAGACAAGCAAAATGACTGACCATGTGACTGACCTCCGATCGATTGACTGATTGATTGATTGATTGATCGATTTATTCACTGTTTAGGATAGAGACAGACAAAGTTGACGGACAAATGATGGGAAAGACATACAAAGGAAGAGGTTGTTACAGGATGAAATATTGATCGGCTGATTGATAGACTGATTGGTTGTTCGATTGAGTGGTTCTCTGAATGACTGATTGATTGACCTCATGATTGATTGATTGAATGACTGATTAAAACACAGATAGAGAAACAGCGGAGGGACAAACAGACGAACAGGCATGCAGATGGACAAACAGGGATAGAGGCTGACTGACTGAATGTTGACCGACTGACTGAATGACTGACTGATTGACTGACCGATTGATGATGGATTGATTGATCGTTTGATTGATTGATTACATGAATACCTTGTTGATTTGGAAAACGAAGGACGGAGAGATATTGAGTGAGACATACATACAGACATACAGATAGATAGACAGTTAGATAGATATAGAGATGGATAGATAGATAGATAAATAGATAGTTAGACATAGACAGAAAGTGTTAAACTGACGGACTGAGTGACCTTCTGATTGATTGAATGTCTGAGAGAGATATAGACAAACAGCGGAGGGACAAACAGACGAACAGGCATGCAGATGGACAAACAGAGATATAGGCTGACTGACTGAATGCTGACCGACTGACTGACTGACTGACTGATTGATGATGGATTGATTGATCGTTTGACTGATTGATTACATGAATACCTTGTTGATTTGGAAAACGAAGGACGGAGAGATATTGAGTGAGACATACATACAGACATACAGATAGATAGACAGTTAGATAGATATAGAGATGGATAGATAGATAGATAGATAAATAGATAGTTAGACATAGACAGAAAGTGTTAAACTGACGGACTGAGTGACCTTCTGATTGATTGAATGTCTGAGAGAGAGATAGACAAACAGCGGAGGGACAAACAGACCAAGAGACATGCAGATGGACAAACAGGGATAGAGGCTGACTGAGCGACTGACTGACTGACTGACTGATTGACTGACCGATTGATGATGGATTGATTGATCGTTTGACTGATTGATTGAATGAATGATTTTGTGATTGTGTTAACGAAGGTCGGAGAGACAGACAGACAGACAGATGGACAGTCAGACAGACATTCACGTAGATCGATCGATCGATGGATAGACAGATAGACAGATAGATAGACAGATAGACAGACAGATAGATAAATAGACAGAGAGACTTAGAGACAGACAAGCAAAATGACTGACCATGTGACTGACCTCCGATCGATTGACTGATTGATTGATTGATCGATTTATTCACTGTTTAGGATAGAGACAGACAAAGTTGACGGACAAATGATGGGAAAGACATACAAAGGAAGAGGTTGTTACAGGATGAAATATTGATCGGCTGATTGATAGACTGATTGGTTGTTCGATTGAGTGGTTCTCTGAATGACTGATTGATTGACCTCATGATTGATTGATTGACCTCATGATTGATTGATTGAATGACTGATTAAAACACAGATAGAGAAACAGCGGAGGGACAAACAGACGAACAGGCATGCAGATGGACAAACAGGGATAGAGGCTGACTGACTGAATGCTGACTGACTGACTGAATGACTGACTGATTGATGATGGATTGATTGATCGTTTGATTGATTGATTACATGAATACCTTGTTGATTTGGAAAACGAAGGACGGAGAGATATTGAGTGAGACATACATACAGACATACAGATAGATAGACAGTTAGATAGATATAGAGATGGATAGATAGATAGATAGATAAATAGATAGTTAGACATAGACAGAAAGTGTTAAACTGACGGACTGAGTGACCTTCTGATTGATTGAATGTCTGAGAGAGATATAGACAAACAGCGGAGGGACAAACAGACCAAGAGACATGCAGATGGACAAACAGGGATAGAGGCTGACTGAGCGACTGACTGACTGACTGACTGATTGACTGACCGATTGATGATGGATTGATTGATCGTTTGACTGATTGATTGAATGAATGATTTTGTGATTGTGTTAACGAAGGTCGGAGAGACAGACAGACAGACAGATAGACAGACAGACATTCACGTAGATCGATCGATCGATAGATAGATAGATGGATAGACAGATAGATAGACAGATAGACAGACAGATAGACAGACAGATAGACAGACAGATAGATAAATAGACAGAGAGATTTAGAGACAGACAAGCAAAATGACTGACCATGTGACTGACCTCCGATCGATTGACTGATTGATTGATTGATTGATCGATTTATTCACTGTTTAGGATAGAGACAGACAAAGTTGACGGACAAATGATGGGAAAGACATACAAAGGAAGAGGTTGTTACAGGATGAAATATTGATCGGCTGATTGATAGACTGATTGGTTGTTCGACTGAGTGGTTCTCTGAATGACTGATTGATTGACCTCATGATTGATTGATTGACCTCATGATTGATTGATTGAATGACTGATTAAAACACAGATAGAGAAACAGCGGAGGGACAAACAGACGAACAGGCATGCAGATGGACAAACAGAGATAGAGGCTGACTGAGCGACTGACTGACTGCTGACTGACTGACTGACTGACTGATTGATGATGGATTGATTGATCGTTTGATTGATTGATTACATGAATACCTTGTTGATTTGGAAAACGAAGGACGGAGAGATATTGAGTGAGACATACATACAGACATACAGATAGATAGACAGTTAGATAGATATAGAGATGGATAGATAGATAGATAGATAAATAGATAGTTAGACATAGACAGAAAGTGTTAAACTGACGGACTGAGTGACCTTCTGATTGATTGAATGTCTGAGAGAGATATAGACAAACAGCGGAGGGACAAACAGAAAAAGAGACATGCAGATGGACAAACAGGGATAGAGGCTGACTGAGCGACTGACTGACTGACTGACTGATTGACTGACCGATTGATGATGGATTGATTGATCGTTTGACTGATTGATTGAATGAATGATTTTGTGATTGTGTTAACGAAGGTCGGAGAGACAGACAGACAGACAGATAGACAGACAGACATTCACGTAGATCGATCGATCGATAGATAGATAGATGGATAGACAGATAGATAGACAGATAGACAGACAGATAGACAGACAGATAGACAGACAGATAGATAAATAGACAGAGAGATTTAGAGACAGACAAGCAAAATGACTGACCATGTGACTGACCTCCGATCGATTGACTGATTGATTGATTGATAGGTCGATTTATTCACTGTTTAGGATAGAGACAGACAAAGATGGGGACAAATGATGGGAAAGACATACAAAGGAAGAGGT